>NC_012866.1:600000-900000 GCF_000026945.1 Candida dubliniensis CD36
TTGGTATCAATCTGTAGCCAGCATTTTTTGGGTATAAACCCGACGATTTGGTAAACGTAGCTAATGTATTGAATGCACACGCTGTGTTTTTAGTTTTGGTCAATCGTTTTTAAAAAAACGCTACCAGATGGGCCAAAAACGCTAATTAAACTCTAAAATCGTCAATAACTCCACCAATATAGATGCTAGACTTGTGGAAGTCGGGTCACATTAAAGGCGCATTTTGTAAGCAACTGCCAAATCCAGTACTGTTGAAGTAGCTCTAATATTGGTGGAGATATTGCCCAAAAACCAATATTTCGGAGTTGCATCATTTCCGCAATAGTTAAGGATGGAAATTGAAGTGTGGGCGGTAGAGGAGTGCTACAAGAGCCAATCAGGTGCCGATTTGTAGGCTACAGTTGTGGTTGTTGAAACCGAGAGTATGTTTAGTAGCGGCATTTAGTTGGGAGCTGTATGAGCAAAAAGGCCGTTTTGCCCATAGTTAAGAGCATGCTCGTAAACTCCGTTTGTAATGGTACAACCAGTTGGAGCAGTAAAACTGCCCAATGGGTGCCGATTTGTAGCCAAACATGAACATTGTTAAAGCCGTCATAACCGATCCAAAGATCAGTTGTGGCATGTTCTCTGGGACAAAAAAGGCCGTTTTTGCCATAGTTAAGAGCACCCCCTTTCTGTAGGTCAACGAATTGAAGTCGGAACTTGGGGGCTCTGGTGCCGATTTGTAGAGGAAGGTTATGGAGTTTGGAACCGAGAGTATTGATTTGATCAATGGTGTTTTCATTGTTGGAGGGCAAAAAGTGCGAGATGGCCAGAAAAGTCGTGCGCAGGGCATTTTGGAAAAACAGCGATTACTGGTGAACAAGGACGTCTTCAAAGACCAGACTAGGGCCGATTTGAACCGACATCAATCTAGATTATTGGGTATAACTTTGGTTTAAATCGGCTAAAAATTGGAGGAGTTATTAAAGAAAATATTTTGGTGGTCAATCTCCGTGTTTTGGTTGGAGAAGAATGGATCAACGAGTATTGATGCTACAAAGGTGAAACTAGTGCCGATTTGTAGCCACAGGATGTAACTACCTATCACTGAAAGAACCGTTAAAAAAGGTGTTGAAACAGGACCTGTAGAGCAAAAAAGGCCGTTTTCGCCATAGTTAAGAAAAAACTATTTTGATCCGCGAGCCACCAAATTACCAGTTTCTGCGCTACAAAGATCAAACTGGTGCCGATTTGTAGCCACAGGATGTAACTACTAACACCGAGAGAGCCATTGGAAAAGGTCTTTAAACAGGACCTGTAGAACAAAAAAGGCCGTTTTTGCCATAGTTAAGGAAATCGCAGTTATGTCCAGTCAAAACAATGCGACGAATAGAAGCGCTACAAAAGTCAAACTAGTGCCGATTTGTAGCCACGTGTTATGACTACGAACCCCATGAGAACTGTTAGAAACGGTATCCAACTGCATACTGGGGGACAAAAAAGGCCGTTTTGGCCATAGTTAAGGGTCAAAATAGTGGTTTATTGTTGACAGAAGATCGAGTATAGACGAGTAAATGGTAAGGCTAGTGCCGATTTGGAACCACAAAATGTGAGTACCAAAGCCGTTAGATACTGTTTGAAAACCTATTTAGATGAAAGCTGTGGGACAAAAAAGGCCGTTTTGGCCATAGTTAAGAAACACACCGATTTTAGTTTTGGTTACTGCTCCACCAATAGATGCGCTACAACGACCAAACCAACACCATTTTGAAGCCAAGACAAATCTCTATTATGCACACAAACAGTGACTGAGGTAGGCGAATTATTAGAGATGCTACAATAAAAAAGGCCGTTTTTTTATGCCTTTTTTCTTAACAAATTTCTGGTAAAAAATAGCAGGGAGCCCTGCCAGTTAATTCCGTTGGACATGGAAACATCAATTTTAATGCTACCATACTCTTTCAAAGACCTATTTGTAGCTAACAATTTGGATAAACTACCGTTAGAGTTTTGTAGGAATACATGTTATATTCGAAGCTCCATTACCAATAATGTGGTCTTTTACATAGTGAAAATTGGGGGTAGTCTGTACAGCTATTTTTTGTTAGGCCAACCCTGGCTTTTTTGGTATCAATCTGTAGCCAGCATTTTTTGGGTATAAACCCGACGATTTGGTAAACGTAGCTAATGTATTGAATGCACACGCTGTGTTTTTAGTTTTGGTCAATCGTTTTTAAAAAAACGCTACCAGATGGGCCAAAAACGCTAATTAAACTCTAAAATCGTCAATAACTCCACCAATATAGATGCTAGACTTGTGGAAGTCGGGTCACATTAAAGGCGCATTTTGTAAGCAACTGCCAAATCCAGTACTGTTGAAGTAGCTCTAATATTGGTGGAGATATTGCCCAAAAACCAATATTTCGGAGTTGCATCATTTCCGCAATAGTTAAGGATGGAAATTGAAGTGTGGGCGGTAGAGGAGTGCTACAAGAGCCAATCAGGTGCCGATTTGTAGGCTACAGTTGTGGTTGTTGAAACCGAGAGTATGTTTAGTAGCGGCATTTAGTTGGGAGCTGTATGAGCAAAAAGGCCGTTTTGCCCATAGTTAAGAGCATGCTCGTAAACTCCGTTTGTAATGGTACAACCAGTTGGAGCAGTAAAACTGCCCAATGGGTGCCGATTTGTAGCCAAACATGAACATTGTTAAAGCCGTCATAACCGATCCAAAGATCAGTTGTGGCATGTTCTCTGGGACAAAAAAGGCCGTTTTTGCCATAGTTAAGAGCACCCCCTTTCTGTAGGTCAACGAATTGAAGTCGGAACTTGGGGGCTCTGGTGCCGATTTGTAGAGGAAGGTTATGGAGTTTGGAACCGAGAGTATTGATTTGATCAATGGTGTTTTCATTGTTGGAGGGCAAAAAGTGCGAGATGGCCAGAAAAGTCGTGCGCAGGGCATTTTGGAAAAACAGCGATTACTGGTGAACAAGGACGTCTTCAAAGACCAGACTAGGGCCGATTTGAACCGACATCAATCTAGATTATTGGGTATAACTTTGGTTTAAATCGGCTAAAAATTGGAGGAGTTATTAAAGAAAATATTTTGGTGGTCAATCTCCGTGTTTTGGTTGGAGAAGAATGGATCAACGAGTATTGATGCTACAAAGGTGAAACTAGTGCCGATTTGTAGCCACAGGATGTAACTACCTATCACTGAAAGAACCGTTAAAAAAGGTGTTGAAACAGGACCTGTAGAGCAAAAAAGGCCGTTTTCGCCATAGTTAAGAAAAAACTATTTTGATCCGCGAGCCACCAAATTACCAGTTTCTGCGCTACAAAGATCAAACTGGTGCCGATTTGTAGCCACAGGATGTAACTACTAACACCGAGAGAGCCATTGGAAAAGGTCTTTAAACAGGACCTGTAGAACAAAAAAGGCCGTTTTTGCCATAGTTAAGGAAATCGCAGTTATGTCCAGTCAAAACAATGCGACGAATAGAAGCGCTACAAAAGTCAAACTAGTGCCGATTTGTAGCCACGTGTTATGACTACGAACCCCATGAGAACTGTTAGAAACGGTATCCAACTGCATACTGGGGGACAAAAAAGGCCGTTTTGGCCATAGTTAAGGGTCAAAATAGTGGTTTATTGTTGACAGAAGATCGAGTATAGACGAGTAAATGGTAAGGCTAGTGCCGATTTGGAACCACAAAATGTGAGTACCAAAGCCGTTAGATACTGTTTGAAAACCTATTTAGATGAAAGCTGTGGGACAAAAAAGGCCGTTTTGGCCATAGTTAAGAAACACACCGATTTTAGTTTTGGTTACTGCTCCACCAATAGATGCGCTACAACGACCAAACCAACACCATTTTGAAGCCAAGACAAATCTCTATTATGCACACAAACAGTGACTGAGGTAGGCGAATTATTAGAGATGCTACAATAAAAAAGGCCGTTTTTTTATGCCTTTTTTCTTAACAAATTTCTGGTAAAAAATAGCAGGGAGCCCTGCCAGTTAATTCCGTTGGACATGGAAACATCAATTTTAATGCTACCATACTCTTTCAAAGACCTATTTGTAGCTAACAATTTGGATAAACTACCGTTAGAGTTTTGTAGGAATACATGTTATATTCGAAGCTCCATTACCAATAATGTGGTCTTTTACATAGTGAAAATTGGGGGTAGTCTGTACAGCTATTTTTTGTTAGGCCAACCCTGGCTTTTTTGGTATCAATCTGTAGCCAGCATTTTTTGGGTATAAACCCGACGATTTGGTAAACGTAGCTAATGTATTGAATGCACACGCTGTGTTTTTAGTTTTGGTCAATCGTTTTTAAAAAAACGCTACCAGATGGGCCAAAAACGCTAATTAAACTCTAAAATCGTCAATAACTCCACCAATATAGATGCTAGACTTGTGGAAGTCGGGTCACATTAAAGGCGCATTTTGTAAGCAACTGCCAAATCCAGTACTGTTGAAGTAGCTCTAATATTGGTGGAGATATTGCCCAAAAACCAATATTTCGGAGTTGCATCATTTCCGCAATAGTTAAGGATGGAAATTGAAGTGTGGGCGGTAGAGGAGTGCTACAAGAGCCAATCAGGTGCCGATTTGTAGGCTACAGTTGTGGTTGTTGAAACCGAGAGTATGTTTAGTAGCGGCATTTAGTTGGGAGCTGTATGAGCAAAAAGGCCGTTTTGCCCATAGTTAAGAGCATGCTCGTAAACTCCGTTTGTAATGGTACAACCAGTTGGAGCAGTAAAACTGCCCAATGGGTGCCGATTTGTAGCCAAACATGAACATTGTTAAAGCCGTCATAACCGATCCAAAGATCAGTTGTGGCATGTTCTCTGGGACAAAAAAGGCCGTTTTTGCCATAGTTAAGAGCACCCCCTTTCTGTAGGTCAACGAATTGAAGTCGGAACTTGGGGGCTCTGGTGCCGATTTGTAGAGGAAGGTTATGGAGTTTGGAACCGAGAGTATTGATTTGATCAATGGTGTTTTCATTGTTGGAGGGCAAAAAGTGCGAGATGGCCAGAAAAGTCGTGCGCAGGGCATTTTGGAAAAACAGCGATTACTGGTGAACAAGGACGTCTTCAAAGACCAGACTAGGGCCGATTTGAACCGACATCAATCTAGATTATTGGGTATAACTTTGGTTTAAATCGGCTAAAAATTGGAGGAGTTATTAAAGAAAATATTTTGGTGGTCAATCTCCGTGTTTTGGTTGGAGAAGAATGGATCAACGAGTATTGATGCTACAAAGGTGAAACTAGTGCCGATTTGTAGCCACAGGATGTAACTACCTATCACTGAAAGAACCGTTAAAAAAGGTGTTGAAACAGGACCTGTAGAGCAAAAAAGGCCGTTTTCGCCATAGTTAAGAAAAAACTATTTTGATCCGCGAGCCACCAAATTACCAGTTTCTGCGCTACAAAGATCAAACTGGTGCCGATTTGTAGCCACAGGATGTAACTACTAACACCGAGAGAGCCATTGGAAAAGGTCTTTAAACAGGACCTGTAGAACAAAAAAGGCCGTTTTTGCCATAGTTAAGGAAATCGCAGTTATGTCCAGTCAAAACAATGCGACGAATAGAAGCGCTACAAAAGTCAAACTAGTGCCGATTTGTAGCCACGTGTTATGACTACGAACCCCATGAGAACTGTTAGAAACGGTATCCAACTGCATACTGGGGGACAAAAAAGGCCGTTTTGGCCATAGTTAAGGGTCAAAATAGTGGTTTATTGTTGACAGAAGATCGAGTATAGACGAGTAAATGGTAAGGCTAGTGCCGATTTGGAACCACAAAATGTGAGTACCAAAGCCGTTAGATACTGTTTGAAAACCTATTTAGATGAAAGCTGTGGGACAAAAAAGGCCGTTTTGGCCATAGTTAAGAAACACACCGATTTTAGTTTTGGTTACTGCTCCACCAATAGATGCGCTACAACGACCAAACCAACACCATTTTGAAGCCAAGACAAATCTCTATTATGCACACAAACAGTGACTGAGGTAGGCGAATTATTAGAGATGCTACAATAAAAAAGGCCGTTTTTTTATGCCTTTTTTCTTAACAAATTTCTGGTAAAAAATAGCAGGGAGCCCTGCCAGTTAATTCCGTTGGACATGGAAACATCAATTTTAATGCTACCATACTCTTTCAAAGACCTATTTGTAGCTAACAATTTGGATAAACTACCGTTAGAGTTTTGTAGGAATACATGTTATATTCGAAGCTCCATTACCAATAATGTGGTCTTTTACATAGTGAAAATTGGGGGTAGTCTGTACAGCTATTTTTTGTTAGGCCAACCCTGGCTTTTTTGGTATCAATCTGTAGCCAGCATTTTTTGGGTATAAACCCGACGATTTGGTAAACGTAGCTAATGTATTGAATGCACACGCTGTGTTTTTAGTTTTGGTCAATCGTTTTTAAAAAAACGCTACCAGATGGGCCAAAAACGCTAATTAAACTCTAAAATCGTCAATAACTCCACCAATATAGATGCTAGACTTGTGGAAGTCGGGTCACATTAAAGGCGCATTTTGTAAGCAACTGCCAAATCCAGTACTGTTGAAGTAGCTCTAATATTGGTGGAGATATTGCCCAAAAACCAATATTTCGGAGTTGCATCATTTCCGCAATAGTTAAGGATGGAAATTGAAGTGTGGGCGGTAGAGGAGTGCTACAAGAGCCAATCAGGTGCCGATTTGTAGGCTACAGTTGTGGTTGTTGAAACCGAGAGTATGTTTAGTAGCGGCATTTAGTTGGGAGCTGTATGAGCAAAAAGGCCGTTTTGCCCATAGTTAAGAGCATGCTCGTAAACTCCGTTTGTAATGGTACAACCAGTTGGAGCAGTAAAACTGCCCAATGGGTGCCGATTTGTAGCCAAACATGAACATTGTTAAAGCCGTCATAACCGATCCAAAGATCAGTTGTGGCATGTTCTCTGGGACAAAAAAGGCCGTTTTTGCCATAGTTAAGAGCACCCCCTTTCTGTAGGTCAACGAATTGAAGTCGGAACTTGGGGGCTCTGGTGCCGATTTGTAGAGGAAGGTTATGGAGTTTGGAACCGAGAGTATTGATTTGATCAATGGTGTTTTCATTGTTGGAGGGCAAAAAGTGCGAGATGGCCAGAAAAGTCGTGCGCAGGGCATTTTGGAAAAACAGCGATTACTGGTGAACAAGGACGTCTTCAAAGACCAGACTAGGGCCGATTTGAACCGACATCAATCTAGATTATTGGGTATAACTTTGGTTTAAATCGGCTAAAAATTGGAGGAGTTATTAAAGAAAATATTTTGGTGGTCAATCTCCGTGTTTTGGTTGGAGAAGAATGGATCAACGAGTATTGATGCTACAAAGGTGAAACTAGTGCCGATTTGTAGCCACAGGATGTAACTACCTATCACTGAAAGAACCGTTAAAAAAGGTGTTGAAACAGGACCTGTAGAGCAAAAAAGGCCGTTTTCGCCATAGTTAAGAAAAAACTATTTTGATCCGCGAGCCACCAAATTACCAGTTTCTGCGCTACAAAGATCAAACTGGTGCCGATTTGTAGCCACAGGATGTAACTACTAACACCGAGAGAGCCATTGGAAAAGGTCTTTAAACAGGACCTGTAGAACAAAAAAGGCCGTTTTTGCCATAGTTAAGGAAATCGCAGTTATGTCCAGTCAAAACAATGCGACGAATAGAAGCGCTACAAAAGTCAAACTAGTGCCGATTTGTAGCCACGTGTTATGACTACGAACCCCATGAGAACTGTTAGAAACGGTATCCAACTGCATACTGGGGGACAAAAAAGGCCGTTTTGGCCATAGTTAAGGGTCAAAATAGTGGTTTATTGTTGACAGAAGATCGAGTATAGACGAGTAAATGGTAAGGCTAGTGCCGATTTGGAACCACAAAATGTGAGTACCAAAGCCGTTAGATACTGTTTGAAAACCTATTTAGATGAAAGCTGTGGGACAAAAAAGGCCGTTTTGGCCATAGTTAAGAAACACACCGATTTTAGTTTTGGTTACTGCTCCACCAATAGATGCGCTACAACGACCAAACCAACACCATTTTGAAGCCAAGACAAATCTCTATTATGCACACAAACAGTGACTGAGGTAGGCGAATTATTAGAGATGCTACAATAAAAAAGGCCGTTTTTTTATGCCTTTTTTCTTAACAAATTTCTGGTAAAAAATAGCAGGGAGCCCTGCCAGTTAATTCCGTTGGACATGGAAACATCAATTTTAATGCTACCATACTCTTTCAAAGACCTATTTGTAGCTAACAATTTGGATAAACTACCGTTAGAGTTTTGTAGGAATACATGTTATATTCGAAGCTCCATTACCAATAATGTGGTCTTTTACATAGTGAAAATTGGGGGTAGTCTGTACAGCTATTTTTTGTTAGGCCAACCCTGGCTTTTTTGGTATCAATCTGTAGCCAGCATTTTTTGGGTATAAACCCGACGATTTGGTAAACGTAGCTAATGTATTGAATGCACACGCTGTGTTTTTAGTTTTGGTCAATCGTTTTTAAAAAAACGCTACCAGATGGGCCAAAAACGCTAATTAAACTCTAAAATCGTCAATAACTCCACCAATATAGATGCTAGACTTGTGGAAGTCGGGTCACATTAAAGGCGCATTTTGTAAGCAACTGCCAAATCCAGTACTGTTGAAGTAGCTCTAATATTGGTGGAGATATTGCCCAAAAACCAATATTTCGGAGTTGCATCATTTCCGCAATAGTTAAGGATGGAAATTGAAGTGTGGGCGGTAGAGGAGTGCTACAAGAGCCAATCAGGTGCCGATTTGTAGGCTACAGTTGTGGTTGTTGAAACCGAGAGTATGTTTAGTAGCGGCATTTAGTTGGGAGCTGTATGAGCAAAAAGGCCGTTTTGCCCATAGTTAAGAGCATGCTCGTAAACTCCGTTTGTAATGGTACAACCAGTTGGAGCAGTAAAACTGCCCAATGGGTGCCGATTTGTAGCCAAACATGAACATTGTTAAAGCCGTCATAACCGATCCAAAGATCAGTTGTGGCATGTTCTCTGGGACAAAAAAGGCCGTTTTTGCCATAGTTAAGAGCACCCCCTTTCTGTAGGTCAACGAATTGAAGTCGGAACTTGGGGGCTCTGGTGCCGATTTGTAGAGGAAGGTTATGGAGTTTGGAACCGAGAGTATTGATTTGATCAATGGTGTTTTCATTGTTGGAGGGCAAAAAGTGCGAGATGGCCAGAAAAGTCGTGCGCAGGGCATTTTGGAAAAACAGCGATTACTGGTGAACAAGGACGTCTTCAAAGACCAGACTAGGGCCGATTTGAACCGACATCAATCTAGATTATTGGGTATAACTTTGGTTTAAATCGGCTAAAAATTGGAGGAGTTATTAAAGAAAATATTTTGGTGGTCAATCTCCGTGTTTTGGTTGGAGAAGAATGGATCAACGAGTATTGATGCTACAAAGGTGAAACTAGTGCCGATTTGTAGCCACAGGATGTAACTACCTATCACTGAAAGAACCGTTAAAAAAGGTGTTGAAACAGGACCTGTAGAGCAAAAAAGGCCGTTTTCGCCATAGTTAAGAAAAAACTATTTTGATCCGCGAGCCACCAAATTACCAGTTTCTGCGCTACAAAGATCAAACTGGTGCCGATTTGTAGCCACAGGATGTAACTACTAACACCGAGAGAGCCATTGGAAAAGGTCTTTAAACAGGACCTGTAGAACAAAAAAGGCCGTTTTTGCCATAGTTAAGGAAATCGCAGTTATGTCCAGTCAAAACAATGCGACGAATAGAAGCGCTACAAAAGTCAAACTAGTGCCGATTTGTAGCCACGTGTTATGACTACGAACCCCATGAGAACTGTTAGAAACGGTATCCAACTGCATACTGGGGGACAAAAAAGGCCGTTTTGGCCATAGTTAAGGGTCAAAATAGTGGTTTATTGTTGACAGAAGATCGAGTATAGACGAGTAAATGGTAAGGCTAGTGCCGATTTGGAACCACAAAATGTGAGTACCAAAGCCGTTAGATACTGTTTGAAAACCTATTTAGATGAAAGCTGTGGGACAAAAAAGGCCGTTTTGGCCATAGTTAAGAAACACACCGATTTTAGTTTTGGTTACTGCTCCACCAATAGATGCGCTACAACGACCAAACCAACACCATTTTGAAGCCAAGACAAATCTCTATTATGCACACAAACAGTGACTGAGGTAGGCGAATTATTAGAGATGCTACAATAAAAAAGGCCGTTTTTTTATGCCTTTTTTCTTAACAAATTTCTGGTAAAAAATAGCAGGGAGCCCTGCCAGTTAATTCCGTTGGACATGGAAACATCAATTTTAATGCTACCATACTCTTTCAAAGACCTATTTGTAGCTAACAATTTGGATAAACTACCGTTAGAGTTTTGTAGGAATACATGTTATATTCGAAGCTCCATTACCAATAATGTGGTCTTTTACATAGTGAAAATTGGGGGTAGTCTGTACAGCTATTTTTTGTTAGGCCAACCCTGGCTTTTTTGGTATCAATCTGTAGCCAGCATTTTTTGGGTATAAACCCGACGATTTGGTAAACGTAGCTAATGTATTGAATGCACACGCTGTGTTTTTAGTTTTGGTCAATCGTTTTTAAAAAAACGCTACCAGATGGGCCAAAAACGCTAATTAAACTCTAAAATCGTCAATAACTCCACCAATATAGATGCTAGACTTGTGGAAGTCGGGTCACATTAAAGGCGCATTTTGTAAGCAACTGCCAAATCCAGTACTGTTGAAGTAGCTCTAATATTGGTGGAGATATTGCCCAAAAACCAATATTTCGGAGTTGCATCATTTCCGCAATAGTTAAGGATGGAAATTGAAGTGTGGGCGGTAGAGGAGTGCTACAAGAGCCAATCAGGTGCCGATTTGTAGGCTACAGTTGTGGTTGTTGAAACCGAGAGTATGTTTAGTAGCGGCATTTAGTTGGGAGCTGTATGAGCAAAAAGGCCGTTTTGCCCATAGTTAAGAGCATGCTCGTAAACTCCGTTTGTAATGGTACAACCAGTTGGAGCAGTAAAACTGCCCAATGGGTGCCGATTTGTAGCCAAACATGAACATTGTTAAAGCCGTCATAACCGATCCAAAGATCAGTTGTGGCATGTTCTCTGGGACAAAAAAGGCCGTTTTTGCCATAGTTAAGAGCACCCCCTTTCTGTAGGTCAACGAATTGAAGTCGGAACTTGGGGGCTCTGGTGCCGATTTGTAGAGGAAGGTTATGGAGTTTGGAACCGAGAGTATTGATTTGATCAATGGTGTTTTCATTGTTGGAGGGCAAAAAGTGCGAGATGGCCAGAAAAGTCGTGCGCAGGGCATTTTGGAAAAACAGCGATTACTGGTGAACAAGGACGTCTTCAAAGACCAGACTAGGGCCGATTTGAACCGACATCAATCTAGATTATTGGGTATAACTTTGGTTTAAATCGGCTAAAAATTGGAGGAGTTATTAAAGAAAATATTTTGGTGGTCAATCTCCGTGTTTTGGTTGGAGAAGAATGGATCAACGAGTATTGATGCTACAAAGGTGAAACTAGTGCCGATTTGTAGCCACAGGATGTAACTACCTATCACTGAAAGAACCGTTAAAAAAGGTGTTGAAACAGGACCTGTAGAGCAAAAAAGGCCGTTTTCGCCATAGTTAAGAAAAAACTATTTTGATCCGCGAGCCACCAAATTACCAGTTTCTGCGCTACAAAGATCAAACTGGTGCCGATTTGTAGCCACAGGATGTAACTACTAACACCGAGAGAGCCATTGGAAAAGGTCTTTAAACAGGACCTGTAGAACAAAAAAGGCCGTTTTTGCCATAGTTAAGGAAATCGCAGTTATGTCCAGTCAAAACAATGCGACGAATAGAAGCGCTACAAAAGTCAAACTAGTGCCGATTTGTAGCCACGTGTTATGACTACGAACCCCATGAGAACTGTTAGAAACGGTATCCAACTGCATACTGGGGGACAAAAAAGGCCGTTTTGGCCATAGTTAAGGGTCAAAATAGTGGTTTATTGTTGACAGAAGATCGAGTATAGACGAGTAAATGGTAAGGCTAGTGCCGATTTGGAACCACAAAATGTGAGTACCAAAGCCGTTAGATACTGTTTGAAAACCTATTTAGATGAAAGCTGTGGGACAAAAAAGGCCGTTTTGGCCATAGTTAAGAAACACACCGATTTTAGTTTTGGTTACTGCTCCACCAATAGATGCGCTACAACGACCAAACCAACACCATTTTGAAGCCAAGACAAATCTCTATTATGCACACAAACAGTGACTGAGGTAGGCGAATTATTAGAGATGCTACAATAAAAAAGGCCGTTTTTTTATGCCTTTTTTCTTAACAAATTTCTGGTAAAAAATAGCAGGGAGCCCTGCCAGTTAATTCCGTTGGACATGGAAACATCAATTTTAATGCTACCATACTCTTTCAAAGACCTATTTGTAGCTAACAATTTGGATAAACTACCGTTAGAGTTTTGTAGGAATACATGTTATATTCGAAGCTCCATTACCAATAATGTGGTCTTTTACATAGTGAAAATTGGGGGTAGTCTGTACAGCTATTTTTTGTTAGGCCAACCCTGGCTTTTTTGGTATCAATCTGTAGCCAGCATTTTTTGGGTATAAACCCGACGATTTGGTAAACGTAGCTAATGTATTGAATGCACACGCTGTGTTTTTAGTTTTGGTCAATCGTTTTTAAAAAAACGCTACCAGATGGGCCAAAAACGCTAATTAAACTCTAAAATCGTCAATAACTCCACCAATATAGATGCTAGACTTGTGGAAGTCGGGTCACATTAAAGGCGCATTTTGTAAGCAACTGCCAAATCCAGTACTGTTGAAGTAGCTCTAATATTGGTGGAGATATTGCCCAAAAACCAATATTTCGGAGTTGCATCATTTCCGCAATAGTTAAGGATGGAAATTGAAGTGTGGGCGGTAGAGGAGTGCTACAAGAGCCAATCAGGTGCCGATTTGTAGGCTACAGTTGTGGTTGTTGAAACCGAGAGTATGTTTAGTAGCGGCATTTAGTTGGGAGCTGTATGAGCAAAAAGGCCGTTTTGCCCATAGTTAAGAGCATGCTCGTAAACTCCGTTTGTAATGGTACAACCAGTTGGAGCAGTAAAACTGCCCAATGGGTGCCGATTTGTAGCCAAACATGAACATTGTTAAAGCCGTCATAACCGATCCAAAGATCAGTTGTGGCATGTTCTCTGGGACAAAAAAGGCCGTTTTTGCCATAGTTAAGAGCACCCCCTTTCTGTAGGTCAACGAATTGAAGTCGGAACTTGGGGGCTCTGGTGCCGATTTGTAGAGGAAGGTTATGGAGTTTGGAACCGAGAGTATTGATTTGATCAATGGTGTTTTCATTGTTGGAGGGCAAAAAGTGCGAGATGGCCAGAAAAGTCGTGCGCAGGGCATTTTGGAAAAACAGCGATTACTGGTGAACAAGGACGTCTTCAAAGACCAGACTAGGGCCGATTTGAACCGACATCAATCTAGATTATTGGGTATAACTTTGGTTTAAATCGGCTAAAAATTGGAGGAGTTATTAAAGAAAATATTTTGGTGGTCAATCTCCGTGTTTTGGTTGGAGAAGAATGGATCAACGAGTATTGATGCTACAAAGGTGAAACTAGTGCCGATTTGTAGCCACAGGATGTAACTACCTATCACTGAAAGAACCGTTAAAAAAGGTGTTGAAACAGGACCTGTAGAGCAAAAAAGGCCGTTTTCGCCATAGTTAAGAAAAAACTATTTTGATCCGCGAGCCACCAAATTACCAGTTTCTGCGCTACAAAGATCAAACTGGTGCCGATTTGTAGCCACAGGATGTAACTACTAACACCGAGAGAGCCATTGGAAAAGGTCTTTAAACAGGACCTGTAGAACAAAAAAGGCCGTTTTTGCCATAGTTAAGGAAATCGCAGTTATGTCCAGTCAAAACAATGCGACGAATAGAAGCGCTACAAAAGTCAAACTAGTGCCGATTTGTAGCCACGTGTTATGACTACGAACCCCATGAGAACTGTTAGAAACGGTATCCAACTGCATACTGGGGGACAAAAAAGGCCGTTTTGGCCATAGTTAAGGGTCAAAATAGTGGTTTATTGTTGACAGAAGATCGAGTATAGACGAGTAAATGGTAAGGCTAGTGCCGATTTGGAACCACAAAATGTGAGTACCAAAGCCGTTAGATACTGTTTGAAAACCTATTTAGATGAAAGCTGTGGGACAAAAAAGGCCGTTTTGGCCATAGTTAAGAAACACACCGATTTTAGTTTTGGTTACTGCTCCACCAATAGATGCGCTACAACGACCAAACCAACACCATTTTGAAGCCAAGACAAATCTCTATTATGCACACAAACAGTGACTGAGGTAGGCGAATTATTAGAGATGCTACAATAAAAAAGGCCGTTTTTTTATGCCTTTTTTCTTAACAAATTTCTGGTAAAAAATAGCAGGGAGCCCTGCCAGTTAATTCCGTTGGACATGGAAACATCAATTTTAATGCTACCATACTCTTTCAAAGACCTATTTGTAGCTAACAATTTGGATAAACTACCGTTAGAGTTTTGTAGGAATACATGTTATATTCGAAGCTCCATTACCAATAATGTGGTCTTTTACATAGTGAAAATTGGGGGTAGTCTGTACAGCTATTTTTTGTTAGGCCAACCCTGGCTTTTTTGGTATCAATCTGTAGCCAGCATTTTTTGGGTATAAACCCGACGATTTGGTAAACGTAGCTAATGTATTGAATGCACACGCTGTGTTTTTAGTTTTGGTCAATCGTTTTTAAAAAAACGCTACCAGATGGGCCAAAAACGCTAATTAAACTCTAAAATCGTCAATAACTCCACCAATATAGATGCTAGACTTGTGGAAGTCGGGTCACATTAAAGGCGCATTTTGTAAGCAACTGCCAAATCCAGTACTGTTGAAGTAGCTCTAATATTGGTGGAGATATTGCCCAAAAACCAATATTTCGGAGTTGCATCATTTCCGCAATAGTTAAGGATGGAAATTGAAGTGTGGGCGGTAGAGGAGTGCTACAAGAGCCAATCAGGTGCCGATTTGTAGGCTACAGTTGTGGTTGTTGAAACCGAGAGTATGTTTAGTAGCGGCATTTAGTTGGGAGCTGTATGAGCAAAAAGGCCGTTTTGCCCATAGTTAAGAGCATGCTCGTAAACTCCGTTTGTAATGGTACAACCAGTTGGAGCAGTAAAACTGCCCAATGGGTGCCGATTTGTAGCCAAACATGAACATTGTTAAAGCCGTCATAACCGATCCAAAGATCAGTTGTGGCATGTTCTCTGGGACAAAAAAGGCCGTTTTTGCCATAGTTAAGAGCACCCCCTTTCTGTAGGTCAACGAATTGAAGTCGGAACTTGGGGGCTCTGGTGCCGATTTGTAGAGGAAGGTTATGGAGTTTGGAACCGAGAGTATTGATTTGATCAATGGTGTTTTCATTGTTGGAGGGCAAAAAGTGCGAGATGGCCAGAAAAGTCGTGCGCAGGGCATTTTGGAAAAACAGCGATTACTGGTGAACAAGGACGTCTTCAAAGACCAGACTAGGGCCGATTTGAACCGACATCAATCTAGATTATTGGGTATAACTTTGGTTTAAATCGGCTAAAAATTGGAGGAGTTATTAAAGAAAATATTTTGGTGGTCAATCTCCGTGTTTTGGTTGGAGAAGAATGGATCAACGAGTATTGATGCTACAAAGGTGAAACTAGTGCCGATTTGTAGCCACAGGATGTAACTACCTATCACTGAAAGAACCGTTAAAAAAGGTGTTGAAACAGGACCTGTAGAGCAAAAAAGGCCGTTTTCGCCATAGTTAAGAAAAAACTATTTTGATCCGCGAGCCACCAAATTACCAGTTTCTGCGCTACAAAGATCAAACTGGTGCCGATTTGTAGCCACAGGATGTAACTACTAACACCGAGAGAGCCATTGGAAAAGGTCTTTAAACAGGACCTGTAGAACAAAAAAGGCCGTTTTTGCCATAGTTAAGGAAATCGCAGTTATGTCCAGTCAAAACAATGCGACGAATAGAAGCGCTACAAAAGTCAAACTAGTGCCGATTTGTAGCCACGTGTTATGACTACGAACCCCATGAGAACTGTTAGAAACGGTATCCAACTGCATACTGGGGGACAAAAAAGGCCGTTTTGGCCATAGTTAAGGGTCAAAATAGTGGTTTATTGTTGACAGAAGATCGAGTATAGACGAGTAAATGGTAAGGCTAGTGCCGATTTGGAACCACAAAATGTGAGTACCAAAGCCGTTAGATACTGTTTGAAAACCTATTTAGATGAAAGCTGTGGGACAAAAAAGGCCGTTTTGGCCATAGTTAAGAAACACACCGATTTTAGTTTTGGTTACTGCTCCACCAATAGATGCGCTACAACGACCAAACCAACACCATTTTGAAGCCAAGACAAATCTCTATTATGCACACAAACAGTGACTGAGGTAGGCGAATTATTAGAGATGCTACAATAAAAAAGGCCGTTTTTTTATGCCTTTTTTCTTAACAAATTTCTGGTAAAAAATAGCAGGGAGCCCTGCCAGTTAATTCCGTTGGACATGGAAACATCAATTTTAATGCTACCATACTCTTTCAAAGACCTATTTGTAGCTAACAATTTGGATAAACTACCGTTAGAGTTTTGTAGGAATACATGTTATATTCGAAGCTCCATTACCAATAATGTGGTCTTTTACATAGTGAAAATTGGGGGTAGTCTGTACAGCTATTTTTTGTTAGGCCAACCCTGGCTTTTTTGGTATCAATCTGTAGCCAGCATTTTTTGGGTATAAACCCGACGATTTGGTAAACGTAGCTAATGTATTGAATGCACACGCTGTGTTTTTAGTTTTGGTCAATCGTTTTTAAAAAAACGCTACCAGATGGGCCAAAAACGCTAATTAAACTCTAAAATCGTCAATAACTCCACCAATATAGATGCTAGACTTGTGGAAGTCGGGTCACATTAAAGGCGCATTTTGTAAGCAACTGCCAAATCCAGTACTGTTGAAGTAGCTCTAATATTGGTGGAGATATTGCCCAAAAACCAATATTTCGGAGTTGCATCATTTCCGCAATAGTTAAGGATGGAAATTGAAGTGTGGGCGGTAGAGGAGTGCTACAAGAGCCAATCAGGTGCCGATTTGTAGGCTACAGTTGTGGTTGTTGAAACCGAGAGTATGTTTAGTAGCGGCATTTAGTTGGGAGCTGTATGAGCAAAAAGGCCGTTTTGCCCATAGTTAAGAGCATGCTCGTAAACTCCGTTTGTAATGGTACAACCAGTTGGAGCAGTAAAACTGCCCAATGGGTGCCGATTTGTAGCCAAACATGAACATTGTTAAAGCCGTCATAACCGATCCAAAGATCAGTTGTGGCATGTTCTCTGGGACAAAAAAGGCCGTTTTTGCCATAGTTAAGAGCACCCCCTTTCTGTAGGTCAACGAATTGAAGTCGGAACTTGGGGGCTCTGGTGCCGATTTGTAGAGGAAGGTTATGGAGTTTGGAACCGAGAGTATTGATTTGATCAATGGTGTTTTCATTGTTGGAGGGCAAAAAGTGCGAGATGGCCAGAAAAGTCGTGCGCAGGGCATTTTGGAAAAACAGCGATTACTGGTGAACAAGGACGTCTTCAAAGACCAGACTAGGGCCGATTTGAACCGACATCAATCTAGATTATTGGGTATAACTTTGGTTTAAATCGGCTAAAAATTGGAGGAGTTATTAAAGAAAATATTTTGGTGGTCAATCTCCGTGTTTTGGTTGGAGAAGAATGGATCAACGAGTATTGATGCTACAAAGGTGAAACTAGTGCCGATTTGTAGCCACAGGATGTAACTACCTATCACTGAAAGAACCGTTAAAAAAGGTGTTGAAACAGGACCTGTAGAGCAAAAAAGGCCGTTTTCGCCATAGTTAAGAAAAAACTATTTTGATCCGCGAGCCACCAAATTACCAGTTTCTGCGCTACAAAGATCAAACTGGTGCCGATTTGTAGCCACAGGATGTAACTACTAACACCGAGAGAGCCATTGGAAAAGGTCTTTAAACAGGACCTGTAGAACAAAAAAGGCCGTTTTTGCCATAGTTAAGGAAATCGCAGTTATGTCCAGTCAAAACAATGCGACGAATAGAAGCGCTACAAAAGTCAAACTAGTGCCGATTTGTAGCCACGTGTTATGACTACGAACCCCATGAGAACTGTTAGAAACGGTATCCAACTGCATACTGGGGGACAAAAAAGGCCGTTTTGGCCATAGTTAAGGGTCAAAATAGTGGTTTATTGTTGACAGAAGATCGAGTATAGACGAGTAAATGGTAAGGCTAGTGCCGATTTGGAACCACAAAATGTGAGTACCAAAGCCGTTAGATACTGTTTGAAAACCTATTTAGATGAAAGCTGTGGGACAAAAAAGGCCGTTTTGGCCATAGTTAAGAAACACACCGATTTTAGTTTTGGTTACTGCTCCACCAATAGATGCGCTACAACGACCAAACCAACACCATTTTGAAGCCAAGACAAATCTCTATTATGCACACAAACAGTGACTGAGGTAGGCGAATTATTAGAGATGCTACAATAAAAAAGGCCGTTTTTTTATGCCTTTTTTCTTAACAAATTTCTGGTAAAAAATAGCAGGGAGCCCTGCCAGTTAATTCCGTTGGACATGGAAACATCAATTTTAATGCTACCATACTCTTTCAAAGACCTATTTGTAGCTAACAATTTGGATAAACTACCGTTAGAGTTTTGTAGGAATACATGTTATATTCGAAGCTCCATTACCAATAATGTGGTCTTTTACATAGTGAAAATTGGGGGTAGTCTGTACAGCTATTTTTTGTTAGGCCAACCCTGGCTTTTTTGGTATCAATCTGTAGCCAGCATTTTTTGGGTATAAACCCGACGATTTGGTAAACGTAGCTAATGTATTGAATGCACACGCTGTGTTTTTAGTTTTGGTCAATCGTTTTTAAAAAAACGCTACCAGATGGGCCAAAAACGCTAATTAAACTCTAAAATCGTCAATAACTCCACCAATATAGATGCTAGACTTGTGGAAGTCGGGTCACATTAAAGGCGCATTTTGTAAGCAACTGCCAAATCCAGTACTGTTGAAGTAGCTCTAATATTGGTGGAGATATTGCCCAAAAACCAATATTTCGGAGTTGCATCATTTCCGCAATAGTTAAGGATGGAAATTGAAGTGTGGGCGGTAGAGGAGTGCTACAAGAGCCAATCAGGTGCCGATTTGTAGGCTACAGTTGTGGTTGTTGAAACCGAGAGTATGTTTAGTAGCGGCATTTAGTTGGGAGCTGTATGAGCAAAAAGGCCGTTTTGCCCATAGTTAAGAGCATGCTCGTAAACTCCGTTTGTAATGGTACAACCAGTTGGAGCAGTAAAACTGCCCAATGGGTGCCGATTTGTAGCCAAACATGAACATTGTTAAAGCCGTCATAACCGATCCAAAGATCAGTTGTGGCATGTTCTCTGGGACAAAAAAGGCCGTTTTTGCCATAGTTAAGAGCACCCCCTTTCTGTAGGTCAACGAATTGAAGTCGGAACTTGGGGGCTCTGGTGCCGATTTGTAGAGGAAGGTTATGGAGTTTGGAACCGAGAGTATTGATTTGATCAATGGTGTTTTCATTGTTGGAGGGCAAAAAGTGCGAGATGGCCAGAAAAGTCGTGCGCAGGGCATTTTGGAAAAACAGCGATTACTGGTGAACAAGGACGTCTTCAAAGACCAGACTAGGGCCGATTTGAACCGACATCAATCTAGATTATTGGGTATAACTTTGGTTTAAATCGGCTAAAAATTGGAGGAGTTATTAAAGAAAATATTTTGGTGGTCAATCTCCGTGTTTTGGTTGGAGAAGAATGGATCAACGAGTATTGATGCTACAAAGGTGAAACTAGTGCCGATTTGTAGCCACAGGATGTAACTACCTATCACTGAAAGAACCGTTAAAAAAGGTGTTGAAACAGGACCTGTAGAGCAAAAAAGGCCGTTTTCGCCATAGTTAAGAAAAAACTATTTTGATCCGCGAGCCACCAAATTACCAGTTTCTGCGCTACAAAGATCAAACTGGTGCCGATTTGTAGCCACAGGATGTAACTACTAACACCGAGAGAGCCATTGGAAAAGGTCTTTAAACAGGACCTGTAGAACAAAAAAGGCCGTTTTTGCCATAGTTAAGGAAATCGCAGTTATGTCCAGTCAAAACAATGCGACGAATAGAAGCGCTACAAAAGTCAAACTAGTGCCGATTTGTAGCCACGTGTTATGACTACGAACCCCATGAGAACTGTTAGAAACGGTATCCAACTGCATACTGGGGGACAAAAAAGGCCGTTTTGGCCATAGTTAAGGGTCAAAATAGTGGTTTATTGTTGACAGAAGATCGAGTATAGACGAGTAAATGGTAAGGCTAGTGCCGATTTGGAACCACAAAATGTGAGTACCAAAGCCGTTAGATACTGTTTGAAAACCTATTTAGATGAAAGCTGTGGGACAAAAAAGGCCGTTTTGGCCATAGTTAAGAAACACACCGATTTTAGTTTTGGTTACTGCTCCACCAATAGATGCGCTACAACGACCAAACCAACACCATTTTGAAGCCAAGACAAATCTCTATTATGCACACAAACAGTGACTGAGGTAGGCGAATTATTAGAGATGCTACAATAAAAAAGGCCGTTTTTTTATGCCTTTTTTCTTAACAAATTTCTGGTAAAAAATAGCAGGGAGCCCTGCCAGTTAATTCCGTTGGACATGGAAACATCAATTTTAATGCTACCATACTCTTTCAAAGACCTATTTGTAGCTAACAATTTGGATAAACTACCGTTAGAGTTTTGTAGGAATACATGTTATATTCGAAGCTCCATTACCAATAATGTGGTCTTTTACATAGTGAAAATTGGGGGTAGTCTGTACAGCTATTTTTTGTTAGGCCAACCCTGGCTTTTTTGGTATCAATCTGTAGCCAGCATTTTTTGGGTATAAACCCGACGATTTGGTAAACGTAGCTAATGTATTGAATGCACACGCTGTGTTTTTAGTTTTGGTCAATCGTTTTTAAAAAAACGCTACCAGATGGGCCAAAAACGCTAATTAAACTCTAAAATCGTCAATAACTCCACCAATATAGATGCTAGACTTGTGGAAGTCGGGTCACATTAAAGGCGCATTTTGTAAGCAACTGCCAAATCCAGTACTGTTGAAGTAGCTCTAATATTGGTGGAGATATTGCCCAAAAACCAATATTTCGGAGTTGCATCATTTCCGCAATAGTTAAGGATGGAAATTGAAGTGTGGGCGGTAGAGGAGTGCTACAAGAGCCAATCAGGTGCCGATTTGTAGGCTACAGTTGTGGTTGTTGAAACCGAGAGTATGTTTAGTAGCGGCATTTAGTTGGGAGCTGTATGAGCAAAAAGGCCGTTTTGCCCATAGTTAAGAGCATGCTCGTAAACTCCGTTTGTAATGGTACAACCAGTTGGAGCAGTAAAACTGCCCAATGGGTGCCGATTTGTAGCCAAACATGAACATTGTTAAAGCCGTCATAACCGATCCAAAGATCAGTTGTGGCATGTTCTCTGGGACAAAAAAGGCCGTTTTTGCCATAGTTAAGAGCACCCCCTTTCTGTAGGTCAACGAATTGAAGTCGGAACTTGGGGGCTCTGGTGCCGATTTGTAGAGGAAGGTTATGGAGTTTGGAACCGAGAGTATTGATTTGATCAATGGTGTTTTCATTGTTGGAGGGCAAAAAGTGCGAGATGGCCAGAAAAGTCGTGCGCAGGGCATTTTGGAAAAACAGCGATTACTGGTGAACAAGGACGTCTTCAAAGACCAGACTAGGGCCGATTTGAACCGACATCAATCTAGATTATTGGGTATAACTTTGGTTTAAATCGGCTAAAAATTGGAGGAGTTATTAAAGAAAATATTTTGGTGGTCAATCTCCGTGTTTTGGTTGGAGAAGAATGGATCAACGAGTATTGATGCTACAAAGGTGAAACTAGTGCCGATTTGTAGCCACAGGATGTAACTACCTATCACTGAAAGAACCGTTAAAAAAGGTGTTGAAACAGGACCTGTAGAGCAAAAAAGGCCGTTTTCGCCATAGTTAAGAAAAAACTATTTTGATCCGCGAGCCACCAAATTACCAGTTTCTGCGCTACAAAGATCAAACTGGTGCCGATTTGTAGCCACAGGATGTAACTACTAACACCGAGAGAGCCATTGGAAAAGGTCTTTAAACAGGACCTGTAGAACAAAAAAGGCCGTTTTTGCCATAGTTAAGGAAATCGCAGTTATGTCCAGTCAAAACAATGCGACGAATAGAAGCGCTACAAAAGTCAAACTAGTGCCGATTTGTAGCCACGTGTTATGACTACGAACCCCATGAGAACTGTTAGAAACGGTATCCAACTGCATACTGGGGGACAAAAAAGGCCGTTTTGGCCATAGTTAAGGGTCAAAATAGTGGTTTATTGTTGACAGAAGATCGAGTATAGACGAGTAAATGGTAAGGCTAGTGCCGATTTGGAACCACAAAATGTGAGTACCAAAGCCGTTAGATACTGTTTGAAAACCTATTTAGATGAAAGCTGTGGGACAAAAAAGGCCGTTTTGGCCATAGTTAAGAAACACACCGATTTTAGTTTTGGTTACTGCTCCACCAATAGATGCGCTACAACGACCAAACCAACACCATTTTGAAGCCAAGACAAATCTCTATTATGCACACAAACAGTGACTGAGGTAGGCGAATTATTAGAGATGCTACAATAAAAAAGGCCGTTTTTATAAGGGAATTAACAGGTGTGCTTACATAATTTACATGTTGTGAAATTGGTTCAATTTAACGACTAAGTTGTCTATTTATGATTCTGTGATATCCAGCATGAGTTTTAAATTTAACTGTAATTAGTTTGAATAGAAGTATGTATAAAAAATGCCGTCCTGTAGCCATAATGACATCTAATTAAACCAAAATATATGCCCCGTCTCCAAACCATTGGACCCATTGAAATACCTTGAAGAGTTTTAACTAGAAATAAAGTACTAGCAATTGGTTCCTGAAAGTAGTGAGTAGTTTCTTGTGTGTGAATTAACTTGAAATTGTCATTAATAGGAAAGCATCGTAAATGTTTCAGGAGTTTTTAGTGTGTGTATCTAGGTGGAAATAAACCAAGTTGATTTCTTTCTATATGTGGATCATCTCAAAGGTGTTGTCTCTCAATGGGAGTGCTATGTGTGTCAGTGGTTTTCATTACGCTAATTTATATGAATGTCCAATAAATAGGAACCTCCTTGGATACAAGGTATGTGGTAATAGTTTCTAATCCAGAAATGACCAAAATATTTCGGTAGAATAAACTATTCTAATTCATTTGGAAAGAACTTGCTGGTACTTTATATCTGAAAACAGTTAGTACTTCTGAGTATGTGAGTCACTTGGTAATTATATACACACTGATTGCCTGAAACTGGTTAGCAGGGTTAGCTATTATAAATTATAAGAAAGTGAAATACTACCATTTTGTTGGTTTCAGTAGTTTGGACTATTTGGAAGAGAAATGTGATGGGTCAAAAGGGATGAATGTTTGTCGTGATGATATATTTCTGCGCGTTTCATAAGAGGAAGAGGAAATGTAAACAAACACGTAATTAGGAAATGAAAAGTACACGTATTCATCGTGTGATGGCCACAGGTAGTGCATAACATTAGTAGTGTTTTAACCATTTAGGCATGGATGACTCTTAATCATCTCGTGACAATGACTCAAATTGTATGACTATCTCACGTGTACAAGTATTTGATGGCCATATTTGAATATCAAAATGAACCTTTGTGGACTCAAAATATTGATGGTAATGTTATTTAATAGCCAAACAGTTGAATGGTTCTTTTTAGGAGGTGTTATAGAGGAAATAGACACAACGAGTTAGAAATTCAACTATTGTAGAAAGTTTGAAGTAAAGTTTGGCTCAATATTTTTGCAAAATATAAAAAAATGTAGAATTAAAAATATGTGACACAAAATTGGTAGTTGCAAATAATTAATCCAAACTAGTCACCAAGATAGCCAGACTCTACACTTATCTTACACAGCTGAGTATCTCCAATAGCTTCCAATATCATTGGAACCACACCAGATAACTTTGATTAAGACTTATAGCTCAAATTGTCTAACTTCTGGTGTATTCTTCATTGATCGTGCAAGATACAATTTTATAAAACACCATTGGTGATTATCAAGAAAAACGCGCCATACAAATTATTTTTGTGTAATCTACGTTACGAATATCTCACCTGAGTAAACACGAAAACTCTTAGCATAACTACTACTATTGAGAAAGATACACGCCAACCAGGGAATGTTGTACAGAAATAAGCTTACTCTGAATAAAATAGGAGTGGTGGTTTCTCACTTTGACGAGGGAATTTGAGAAATATACACAACTCAAAAATTCTTGGAATTGCCTTAAATTCAATAATGCTTGGAACTGTATTATTTTGTACATTTACACTCAACACTTAAGTTGATCATCAAGACTGATCGTAGCTATGACACGAATGGGTATTCCTACACATAACCCAACATTCTTTCTCCTCAACTAAATGTATAAGGGAGGTTGCAAGTAGAAAAAGCATGAGCAATCAAATAACTGTAACTTTAGACGGTTAACATGGACGGGAATACACAATAAAGACATATAAATCTTATTACTCCAAAATGCATTAATACACTCATTGTAAAGCTTCATTCTTGCACAGTTTTGAATGGATATGCACTTCAAATAAGAACCATGTAGAAAGTACTGACAATGGTATTGTGTCATCCACGACAACTGGTTTCGCGTATAACAGCCAAATAGAAAAGAGACTCGTCAAAACTTGAGTTCAACTTTGAAGATGAGCTTTTTGTTGGCAACATTTCATAATAGGCATGTACCACTACTAATTCAGCTATCCCTTGCGTGAATCTTTGTTAGAATTCCATAATTTGAATCATTTATAAGGAGAAAACAAGGCTTGGCAGTCACCACACTACTTTATTCAAACACTCTTAAAATCGTGAAACTTGTGTAGTATTACACAATGTCTGAAGTTCCTAATCAAGAATCTCCGAGTTCATCGATATTTAAACAATCGAATGCCTCATCATCAACAAAAATTCATGGTCCTCCATCTAGTTCACAAATTGCTAATGTCGATTTCAACACCTTGAGAAAACTAAATACGAACACCTCGTTTTCATCAAACTTAACTAACTCAACCACTAAAACTAGCAATGCTTTATCCAGGCTATTCACTAGAAATAAGTCGTCATCTAACATTTCAATTTATCATTCTCCAAGCGATGATGATAGCTCCCCAAAGACACTTCGAGAATCTGCGTCTCCATCTGAATCAAGCAAGAGTGGCAATAGGTTGAAGATTGCCCAGAAGTTAAAGTTTTCCAAGAATCAAAGCAGTCGTAAACCAGAATTGTTTTTGGATACCAGTAGCTCAATAAGTGAAGATAACTCTTCGTTTCGGAAAATAGTAACTGGTAATCTGCTGAATGAGGTGAATAAGTCAAGAAAGAACTCAATGAGCTCGCCAATGAGTACCACATTTCATAGTTTGTTTCATCGATCTCATCACAATGGCAGCAGTTTTCAGCAAGATACCAATCTGGTTGCGACTGGCACGACACCTTTGTCCAGCAAGTTCGATGACTTGTCAAAAGTATCCAAGACAACTTTATGTCTTTCCTCAAACAGCTCAAATTCAATAATCAGCAATCCTGAACTAGCTCAGATTTATAATTTCACCAACCCAAATATTTCAATTGAAGATGGAGAGACTAATATGGACCATACAAACAGTTCTTTTTTGGATATTCATAAGAAAATGCTTGTGCCAGCAGATCTGTTTATCCAGAATAAGTTAAACAAGTATCACCAAACAGAAGTTGGATTGGGCATATACGAGAGTGAATTAGATCACGAAAAAGATAGTAAGATATATTCGAACCTTCATCATTACTTGAAACCACTATTCACCCCATCTTTTTCCGTATCCGACTCTGGTCGAAAGGTAAGCATGCGTCCAATATTGAATGCAAATGTGGAAGAAATTGCAACTTTTGTAAAAGAGAGCTTTTGTTTACACCAGCCCAATGAAAGAGCATCATTAGATCACGATAAAAGTTTTAGACTGAAAACAAGATCAAGTGTATCAAGTTTGGGCCGTGGTAAGGTGGACGACTTTGATTACAGACAGTTATCAGATTTGTTCGAAAAATTGATGACAGTATTGAGTCACAACTTGCAAACTGCCGAGCCATCGGAAGTATCTTTACAAACTTTGATATTGAACGCATGGAGATATTATAATAATTATATCAGGTTTTACGTGCTAAGTGTATTTCAACCATTGCAAACGCACTTGAATGAACTATATATAAAAAATCAGAGTGGAACCAAAATTACTAGAATAGATGACCTTTTACTAGTGTCTTTTCGCAAGGTTTTTATTACTGAACAGGGAATTGGAAGTGGGAATAGAGAGCCATCTCAATTTTTGGGGAATGCTGAGAGTGATGAGTTAACTAGTAATGAATTGTTTACTTCAACTTTGGCTGTGTTGTCGAGTATATCATAGAAGTGACTGTTTTATAATGAAGAGATTAATGACTAATATTATTGCATTATTTACTTCACTAAACAAACATGATTGACTACTCCAGTTGTCAAATAACGGGCATGAGACAAACTAATGAATGCTTTATTATCATCACCAGTATTTGGAAATATGCACTTACAAGAATAAGAATGGACATCTTTTGTGGTGAATTATTGTATAGCAAGAGGTAGTTGTTTGCTGTTTTGTCAGTACAGTATCTTTCACATCTATGGACCGATGCTTGTTTGTTTCAAATGGTTGCAGATACCCTTGACCTTCCTTGGATTCTTCAATTGTGGCTGATATTGCGATACACCATACATTAAAAGACATGCATATTTTTGTATGTCTTATTTGTGGGTGATATGAAATTCATTGACGCTTTGGCGGTAATTTATACACTAAAGAGAATAAGTGTTGTTCATATAACCATGTTAGTTCAACAGCCGGTCTGAAATGTTCAAGGGCTCATTGTTTCTATTCAGACGACATGACTCTAGTGTTATAGAATCACTAGATACCTGTCATATTTCTGAATACTACTACTGCTGACTTTCACTTTTCTAAATCTTGTATGATCAATTCATTTCGTTTTATTGTGCTTTCTAAACAAGAAAAGCATTGTAATCTGCTTCAAATACTGTTCTAATGAATACAAATAGGCTTATTAATTGTATTCTACCTTACTTGAAATTTGCCGCTGTTAGTTATTTTCAACTTTACACAGAAAGGTTTTGCAACAAACTTTGATTTGCCACACTAAATAATTCTTTATATTTGCGACAAAATTTACAAAACTATATAAATTCCCTTCGGCGCCAGTTTTTTTTTGCAACTTTCCACCACTTTTTTTTTTCTTCTTTTCATTTACAATCAACTTTCAAAATCCATTTCATTCATTATGGAACCAGGAATCTCATCTCTTATATGGAAGCTTGTTGGAGCATCATTATGCGATTAAAAATACAAATCAAAAATATAAAAATATAAATAATACATTAAAAAAATACAAAAAAAGAACGCATAATAGGGTTATTGTTATATAAAATAAGACTCCTCAAGCGGTTAACAAAATCGACATCATCAGGTAACAATATGGATAACCATGGCGCTATTCACTGCTGCTGTTTGGATTGTTATTGGAGAATCATTATGTGGAAAAGAAACAAATCAATAATATAAAAATATAAATTAAAATGAAAAGAATACTAAAAAAAAACACATAATAGAAGTATTGTCATATTAAACGAGTTTCCTGGAACCGCTATTGAAACTACATCCATTCATGGCAGATCCAAAGCATGCAGGGAGAAACTATCGTTTGGATATTTATTGGAGCATCATTATGAGGAAAAGAAACCAAATAAATAATAAAAAAATGAAACAAAAACAAAAAAAAAAAAAGCATAAAAAACCTCATAATAAAGTTGTTGTTATGAATTAAAAGACTCCTAAAGCGTGTTACCAAATCCATGTCTATTCAGAAAGTAGCTGAATAACCAAGGCTCTTTCCACTGTTACTTGAATTTTTATTGGAGCACAATATGCGGTTAAAAACACAAATACAAATATAAAATGCAAATCAAAATCAAAAAAATACAAATTAAAAAGACGCATAGTATAACTAATGGTATATCGGATAAGTCTCCTCATGTTGATTTTAAAGCCAATTCCATAAACTGATTCTTTTAACTTGCCTGGAACCTATTGTTTGAATACTTGTGGGAGCACATTATGCAAAAAAATACAAAATCAAAACTAAAAAAAGTATAATCAAATATAAAAAATCAAAAACAAAATGCATAATAGATTTGTTATATTATTAGACTCCTGAAGTAGATTTGGAAATTGATATATTACTTTTCCCTAGTCATAAATTCACGTCAAGAAGAAATTAAAACTGACTGTCCAATCACGTATAAAACTGTCCAATTAATATTAAATACAAACCTCCCTAGAAATTGAAGTTCCCTGCTGAAGCTGCTATTATAATTAAAACCTATCCTTACATTCACTATTGAATCAATATATTACCAAGGTATTGCTTAATAATTTATAAAAGATGCTATATTGTCAAACTGTCAAATGAAAATGAACAAAAAAAGATGCAAAAACGCAAAACAAAATAAAAAATATGCAAAAATGCAAAACAAATATAAAAAAGACATAAAAGTATAAAACAAATTATAAAAAGGTATAATATAAGACATAAAAAATAGAAAAGAGATCAAAAACGATCAGAAAAAAAGATAAAAGAACATAAAAAAGACTTAAAAAAGATAAAAACAAATAATAAGTTGCTGCTGTATTATATTGGTCTTCAAAAGCTGATTATAAAACCTTGTGTGCTAGCTTAAAAGGTCTTGATATATATTACTTGTATATTATGTATAGGATACGATATTCTGGGGGATAGGAGATACGATGTTATGAATGGTGCTATTTGGGAGGAAGAAGTAGGTCCGAGGAAGACGTAGTTGGTGATCCACGGATTCGAAACTCTTCCCATAGTGCAGCGCATCTCTCATAAGCAGGGCGTTAGGTACAAAGTGGGGGTACGAGAGCCACCGCTGGGACGGTTTGATCCTATCCTGGGGTACGGTTGTGCCGGTTACCAACACTTGTACCATCTCTAGCGCCAACACACATAATGGGACGGGTCTACCCTTGGCCAGAAAGGCTGGGCTGGTGGGGACAACAAGTTCAAAGTCAGTGCCACCAAGGGCTGGGGTTGGGGTTAGGGTTGGGGTTAGGGCCAGAGCCAGAGCCAGAGCTAGAGCCAGGGCCAGAGCCAGAGCCAGAGCCAGAGCCAGAGCCAGAGCCAGAGCCAGAGCCAGAGCCAGAGCCAGAGCCAGGGTCAAAGGCCGGTGTCCCTAAGCTCAAGGGAAATGGCCAATCCCAGAGCATGGGTCTAAAGCCAGAGCCCATAATATGGCTAACCTGGTAACAATACTGGGAGCCAGGGCTAGTACTCTGGCCCGCCTTACAAGCCAAGGTTGATGGGTACCAGTCAGTTGTAATGACTGCGTCCAGATTCACCACTGGCAACATAGTTGGCCCTACTGCCTAGTCCAGTTCCGAGGTTATCGTCTGGAAAACAAACCAGAGTATGTTACAGGCCAGTTTACAAGTTGGTACTAAGACTGGTTGAATTGTTGCTGCCAGTGCTCTGCCTCAGCCAAAGGTACGATCAAGGAGAAGGTGTAAAATTGACATTGTTTCCAAGTCCAGTTCAACTGTTTTGTTGTATTGAGGTGTGGGATTTGTCTATATACAACTAGAGGCGACTGGGCAGACAGGTTTCAGTCGCTATGAATGCCGCAACATCTGGCTCAAAGTAGACACGAGTACAAGACTCCAACTAGTTGGATGGCATACTATCCAGTGCACTTGTTGTATGGTTGGGAACACAACAAGCAAGGGCAATGGAAACTTGTTCAAAAATGTAATGCACGGAAAGCAAAAGGATAAAACAAAACACACATTGTATTCCCATCTAAAATATATAAACAAAACTTATACCATTATAGATAAATTTTGAAACATCTGTACAAACTTCAAAAAGATGTACCATAATAACACTTTTGGGTTCTGTTCGGACAGAAAGGAGGATTAGTTCAAATGTTGTAGTTCTAACCAATGACTAACAAGGTCTTAAGATATAATCATGCCCATTTGCAAGTGCTTGCAAAATCTGTTTTAAATTGTCAAACAAGGTCTATTTTCAGTTTATAGTATCGGAAGAGCATCACTCTGTTGATTGTCTTATTTTACGATCTGCAACTCAGGACTTGTCATGAACCTATGTCAAACCTCATATCCAAGTATCTTCTAGTAATTATTGTAACACTCAAAAGTTTCCTTAATTAAGTATTTGGAAGATCTCCTATGGTTGTGACTATGTCTATTAACCAAATTGAGAAGTACGTATTTGAAAATGGATGTGGGGGACTTTATTTATACAACTCCAAGGATCAGTAACCTATTTTTTTTTTTTGCTTTGTTTCAAAAACTTGCACCACTAAATGAATCGTAAAGTGCAGCCAGATCAAGTCATTTTGTAATTTGATGAGTTGTCTAATGGGTTTGAACAGCTGAAGATTTCCCAAAGTTGAACCAAGAAGATGTTTTACGTTTTTAACGATAATTTGGCATTTCCTCTACTTACATTGGTAGCACTAAAACACAAAATACATCCGTTTTCCTAATTGGGACCAATTCAAAATAAAAACAACTTTGATGAGAAGAACTTCAAGACAATCACTACTTTAGCTATTTTATCAAACTGGAATGAGCTCAACGAGTTTTTCTTGATGAAATTAACTTAAAGCCTTTTCTTCGTCTTCTTCCGTCTTCTTTCTTTCTTTTTCACTTTTTCTTTAATTCTTTGTCATTATTTATTTAAAGCTCCTGAATACCTTTAAATTACATAATATCATGAAAAATCCATTTGACAGTGGCAGTGACGATGAAGATCCATTTCTTAGTAATCCCCAATCTGCACCATCAATGCCCTACGCAGCTTATACAAGTGACAGAACATCTCCCCGTAAAACATACCAACCATTGAATTTTGACAGTGACGACGATGATGCTAAGGAGAGCGAATTCATGGCGTTCCCACTGTCCACTAGTGGATCTCCGTTTCACCAACAGCAATCACCAAGACAATCACCAAATATTTTTTCCAGAAGTACTGCAAGAGCAGCAACTTCGAAGCTGAATATGAGCATATACGATAATACCCCAAACTTACAATTCAACAAAAGTAGTGCAGCCACGCCAAGAGCACAATTTACATCAAAAGAATCTCCGAAAAGACAAAAAACTACTGAAGTAACCATCGACTTTGACAATGATGATAATGACAATAATCACACTTTAGAATTTGAAAATGGGTCACCTCGTCGTTCATTTCGTAGTAGTGCCATTAGCAGTGAAAGGATTTTGCCTCCTCCGCAGCCAATTTTCTCTCCAGAAACATTCGCCGAAGCCAATGCTCGTGATGAAGAAAAATCGGCCGATCAGGAGACATTAGATGAAAAATACGATTATGATTCTTACCAAAAGGAGTACGATGAAATAGAAACTTTGCATTCGGAAAGCACAGCTTATAGTGGTTCGTCTTATTTGTCGGATGGTGCCAGCCCTGAAACTGCTGATTACTTTGGAGCTTCAATTGATGGTAATATTATGCACAACATTAATAATGGATACGTACCAAATAGAGAAAAAACTATTACCAAAAGAAAAGTTAGATTAGTTGGTGGTAAAGCAGGTAACTTGGTCTTGGAGAATCCAGTGCCAACGGAGTTGAGAAAAGTGTTAACTAGAACCGAGTCTCCATTTGGTGAGTTTACCAACATGACATACACAGCGTGCACTTCGCAGCCAGATAATTTCTCCGCTGAGGGGTTCACCTTAAGAGCTGCCAAATATGGCAGAGAAACCGAGATTGTTGTCTGTATAACCATGTATAACGAGGACGAAGTTGCCTTTGCAAGAACTATGCATGGTGTGATGAAAAATATTGCTCATTTGTGTTCACGCCATAAATCCAAAATATGGGGGAAAGATAGCTGGAAAAAAGTTCAAGTGATAATAGTTGCAGATGGTAGAAATAAAGTTCAGCAATCCGTTCTTGAATTGCTCACGGCGACAGGCTGCTATCAAGAAAATTTAGCCAGACCTTATGTCAACAATAACAAAGTAAATGCCCATTTATTTGAATATACCACTCAAATATCTATCGATGAGAATTTGAAGTTCAAAGGAGATGAAAAAAACCTTGCTCCAGTTCAAGTCTTGTTCTGTTTAAAAGAGCTGAACCAAAAGAAAATCAATTCTCACAGATGGCTCTTCAATGCCTTTTGTCCTGTCTTGGATCCCAATGTTATTGTTCTTTTAGATGTGGGTACCAAACCCGATAACCATGCCATTTATAACCTATGGAAAGCATTTGATAGAGATTCCAACGTAGCTGGTGCTGCCGGTGAAATCAAAGCTATGAAAGGTAAGGGTTGGATTAATCTTACAAATCCATTAGTGGCATCACAGAACTTTGAGTATAAATTGTCCAATATTCTTGATAAACCGTTGGAATCACTTTTCGGATATATTTCAGTGTTACCAGGTGCATTGTCTGCATATAGATACATTGCTTTGAAAAATCACGATGATGGCACAGGGCCATTGGCATCTTATTTCAAAGGTGAAGACTTACTCTGTTCACACGACAAAGACAAAGAGAATACCAAAGCTAATTTTTTTGAGGCAAATATGTATTTGGCTGAAGACAGAATTCTTTGCTGGGAATTGGTGTCCAAAAGAAATGACAATTGGGTACTTAAATTTGTTAAGCTGGCAACCGGTGAAACTGATGTCCCAGAAACAATTGCAGAATTTCTTTCACAGAGACGAAGATGGATTAATGGTGCATTTTTTGCTGCTTTGTATTCCTTGTATCACTTCAGAAAAGTATGGACGACCGATCACTCGTACGTGAGAAAATTTTGGTTACATGTTGAATTTATTTATCAATTGGCATCATTATTGTTTTCATTTTTTTCTTTGAGTAATTTCTATTTAACGTTTTATTTTTTGACAGGTTCATTGGTATCTTACAAAAGTCTCGGAAAAAAGGGTGGATTTTGGATTTTTACTTTATTCAATTATCTTTGCATTGGTGTTTTGACATCTTTGTTCATTGTTTCCATTGGAAATAGACCACATGCATCAAAGAATATCTTCAAAACATTAATCATATTGTTAACCATATGTGCATTATACGCATTGGTGGTTGGGTTTGTGTTTGTTGTAAATACCATTGCTACTTTTGGAACCGGTGGAACATCTACTTATGTTCTTGTTAGTATCGTGGTTTCATTGTTGTCCACCTATGGTCTTTATACATTGATGTCCATTTTGTACTTGGATCCATGGCACATGTTGACTTGTTCTGTACAATACTTCTTGATGATTCCATCGTACACTTGTACATTACAAATATTTGCATTTTGTAATACTCACGATGTTTCGTGGGGTACAAAAGGTGACAACAACCCCAAAGAAGATTTGACTAATCAATACATCATTGAGAAAAATGCTAGTGGAGAGTTTGAGGCTGTTATTGTTGATACAAATATAGATGAGGATTACCTTGAGACATTATATAATATTAGGTCAAAGAGATCAAACAAAAAAGTGGCTTTGGGCCATGCTGAAAAGGCACCTCTTGATGGGGATGATTATGCAAAAGACGTCCGGACCAGAGTTGTGTTGTTTTGGATGATTGCAAATTTGGTATTTATAATGACCATGGTACAAGTTTACGAACCAGGTGATACCGGAAGAAACATTTACTTGGCCTTTATTTTGTGGGCAGTAGCAGTGTTGGCTCTTGTCAGAGCCATAGGTTCTCTTGGATACTTGATACAAACATATGCACGGTTCTTTGTGGAATCAAAAAGCAAATGGATGAAACGTGGCTATACTGCACCAAGTCATAATCCATTGAATTAACCCAATCGAAAGACTTCTGTTTAGTGTTTATAGGCAAAGTAAATTGTCTCGTATTAATAATTATCTAAAAAGTGGAAGGAAAGTAGTGTAATTTGTACAAAACATTTTGTCAAAATCCGATGTTGTTGCTTTTGGTAGATGCTCTCTTTTTTTTTTTCAACTCTTGTTTTTTGTTTTTTTTTTTTTTTTTTTTTTCCTTTTTTTCAAGAAACAGCAACAACCACAACAGAAATATCACATCAAACTCTGACAATGGTGGCATTGAAAAGAGAGGCAGAGCCTCGTGAGAATGGAAAATCCAAGAAACTGAAAACATCGTTGGCAACGTCTTCGTTTGTTTTACATTCATACTCCAAATTACCCAACATTAATGAATACCCAAAGGCTAAATCAACTCCGTTAGACATTTTTGTTTGGGGTACTGGGTCCATGTGTGAATTAGGGCTAGGGCCGTCTGCAAAGAATAAAGAGGTTAAAAGACCAAGGTTAAATCCTTATTTAACGGAAGATAAATTAGGAGGTACAAAAATAGTCGATTTTGCCGTTGGTGGTATGCACACTTTAGCGTTGGATGGGAAGAATAGAATTTGGTCTTGGGGAGGAAACGACAGTGGAGTTTTAGGTAGAGATACATCACAAGCTAAAGAAGTGTTGAAAGACATTGATGGGAAAAATGGTGATGACGACGATGACGATGATGAAGATGGTGATCTAAACGAAGCTGAATCGACACCTGCATTAGTAGAGAATCTTCCTGAAGGTGAAATTGTACAATTGGCAGCCACTGACAATTTGAGTGCGGCATTATTTGCAAATGGTGATGTATATGCATGGGGGTGTTTCCGTTGTAATGAAGGGTTATTGGGATTTTTAAGAGACGAAATAAAACTCCAAAAAACCCCACTAAAGATTAATGAATTGAAAAATATTGTCCAATTAGCAGCTGGAAAAGATCATTTACTTGCTCTCGACTCAAAGGGAATTGTGTATGCCTGGGGTAATGGACAGCAATATCAACTTGGTCGTAGAATTTTAGAAAGACATCGTTATCGAAGTTTAGAACCACAACAATTTGGGTTATACAATATCAAATACATTGCTAGTGGAGACTTTCATTGTTTTGCAATCGATCATTCAGACAATGTTTATGCTTGGGGATTGAACCAATATGGTCAATGTGCATTAACAGGTGATAACGGTGAGTTGGAGGATGGATCAGTTTTGATGAAACCCACTTTGATTCCTGAATTATCCCGCAAGGGTATCAAAGAAATTGCTGCTGGCGAGCATCATACATTGGCACTTACAGAGGATGGACAAGTTTATGCGTGGGGTCGGTATGACATGAAAGAAATTGGGATTCCAAAGGACAAGTTACCGAAATCAACTTTTAAAGATCAACACGGGAAACCACGATCCGTGCCTGTTCCTACAAAACTCGACTTTGCTGTGAAAATCAAAACAATTGGAGTTGGATCCCATCATTCTTTTGCTGTAACAGTAGACGGTGTTGTTTATGCATGGGGATTTTCCGAAACTTACGGTCCTGGTTTAGGTCCGTCTATCGATGATGTTGAAAAACCAACAAGAATTGTAAATACAGCCACAAAGAACGAAGATATACTTCTTATTGGTGCCGGTGGACAATTTTCAGTAAGTGGTGGTGTCAAAATCGAAGACGAAGAGAAAGCAGAAGATAGGCTTGATAAATACGAAGATTTAGATTGAGAAAAAAAAAAAAAAAATGTGTATATTTAGTGTTTCCCGTGATTTTTCTTTCTTTTTATCAAAAATAACTAGCAAATTTGTCTTGCACTTTCCTCTTTAACTTACCAAATAGTATTATCCCACTTGACCAATTCCAATGCTTGTTGATGAACGTCTTTTTGTGCCTTTGTACGCATGTAAAAAATAGGACAGTCCTTATTTGAACACAAAACTTCTTGATGCAAAGACCCTTGACAGCGTTGGCACTCTGTCCAAAGTCTTGAAAATTTATTTTCCAAATAATTCATTTGTGAAAGTGCATTTCCATAAAGATCTGGACCTTTCCCATCCTTAATACAATTTGGGCATAAGGCTCCAAGATTGTCTTTTTTCAATGGTGTTCTACAGCTAACACATACCTCGGACTTTTTGGCAAACTTCAAAAGCCCACCTGTTTTTGGTGCAGCAACCTTTATAGTTCTAGTGTGAGATCCAGTCAATAATTCTTTGGTCTTTGTTTCACCTAATATTGGAATGAAAATTCTTTCCAATGGTTTTGTCAATTGTTGGTCCAAGTAATACTTTACATCAATTGGTAAAGAATTTTCCAACACATACAAAGGGTCTTCCGATTTTTCGTAATTTTTATCACCACCTGTTTTGATAATTACATATGCCACTCTATCTCCCAATGTTGGTGCCGACCCGGGGTCTCTTTTTCTCATTCGCTCGGCTAACTCGACATGCGCTTGTTTAGCCGAGTAATCGTGTTTGGAGTACGCCTTTGTGATAACCAACTGTGACAAATCAATTCTATTCTGCAACAAATCAGCTATAGTTTGCTTTACAAATCTTTGCGCCTTGGGGACATCTCGTTCTTCAAGAATAAACTCCAATACTTTTGTGATCACATTTTGTACCAATCGGCAATTATCTCTTCTCACAGTTTCAATACCTTTAGTGTCCATTTTGTCAAATTTCTCGGGTCTTGTCCAGTATAAACCAGCATATCTTTTCTTATTAATCAACAAATATGGAAAATACACTTTTTCAAACTCCAACTTGATTGGATTTTTAAATTTGGTGGAAACATAGTTGGCAGCCTCTTCTCCTAATTTCATACAAGTTTCCAAATCTTGGTACCCAAATTTAACCATAACAGAATCAGTATCACCATAAATCACTTTGGCGTCATATGGGTGTCCATTTTTCCGAGAATAATATTCTTGAACTTCATTTTTTGTCTTTTCAATCATTTCACGTCCAAATGCCGTAACGGACGAAGAGATCGCCAAACAAGGCAATTTCCCGACAGTGGCACCAGTGAACCCATACACCGAGTTTGCCGAAATCTTCAATGCCAATTGTCTACCATTAAGAACATCTTTTTTGAAAGGATCAGTTTCCTTTTTTAAATCGGCTTTAGCCTTCTTTCTGGCAGTTAACAACTCGTCTAAAATTGTTGGCAAGATGCCTTTTCTCAATTTAGAATTTACAAAATAGTCGCCGTTGGGTGTTTTTGTGTAGTCATCTTCGGTTAAGCCAAATGCCTTGATGGAATTTTTGTTGAGCAATGTAGTATAACACAAGTTATGTGCCATCATGATTGACGGGTATAACGAGCTAAAATCCAAAGTTGCAATTGGCACATCGTAATAACCACGTTCTGGTTCAATGACTGTTGCACCTTCATACTCTTCGTTTGTCCCCTCACTTTTCAAATTGGGGATAACAATATTCTCTTGCAAACATTTTCTAAACAATTGAGAAATGACCTTTATTTGTTGACCCCTAGATAACAAATATGAAAACGGCACCCCGGTGACTCTTGCCATCTCAGTGTAGTTGACCAAACACATAAGTTTGTCTAGTAATCTTAACGGTAAAAAGGCATCTTTCAAACAATAGACGGCCAACCTTCTTCTTGTTTCTTTTGTTCCATTTTGCAAATCAGTGATAATGGAGTGTTGGACATCTTCCTTTTGTTCACCCAAAAAGTGTGCAGAAACAGAATTCAATGTGTAAGATCTCAACTTATATTCTCTTTGGATAAACTGGAGCAAATCCAATTGCATTCTTCCGTCAATATTCACAACTTTGTTTTCCCTGGTACCATATGCTCTTGAACTGAAAACAGCATCTTTAATTTCTTGCTTGACCCGTTTCAATCTCCCAAAAAATGGGAAATCGTTCAATCCTAAAGCTTTGGCCCTGTTTAAAACATATGGTATGTCGAAGTTTGCTGTATTATAACCAATTATGACATCGGGATCCACTTTGATTATGAATTCCTTCCAATGCATTAACATATCCTCCTCTCGTTTGTGTTCAAAAATCTGAGAACCAATGATCGAGGAACACGTATTGACAGTGAAAACATTTCTCACAAAAGGCTTTGATTCACCGGATTTCTGCACCACATTGGCAATTTGAATAACAGGGTCGTGTTCAGCTTCTGGGAACACACCTTTTCTTCCAGCACATTCAATATCAAATGATAAAATACGAAGTGGGGCCATTTTCAACCATTCCCCTTCTGGCGGGTGTGATATTAAATCTCGATAATCTATCGAACATTCAATTTGGCATGTGGAAATTTTATTACTCACTATTTTATATTTATCCTGTGGCAATGTGATCCAGGACATACCTGTGATTTTGCAATCAATCATCAATCTCAATAAATAGTTGATGTTGTCATAAGTGACACAGGGATCAATATTTTTCACCTCTCCATTCTGAAAAGCAGATCTTATTTTGGCTATGTTGTTGTTGACATATATCTTGAAAAAGGGAGTTTTGATATTATTACTAAACCCCCAAATTGATTCTTTGGATGTTATCTCAACCTTTTCAATACCATCAAAAGTAACTCTCAAATAGTTTGTGAATTCTGTCAAGTTTTCTTGGAACCCTTTGGGGACAGGACAGTAAAAGTAATGAATAAACCCCGTTACATTACACAAGACAGAGTGCCCTTCCTGCGTGATACCAAAAAACCTTGCGTAGGTATTTTCCCGATCACGGTATTCTTCTGCATCCAACTGTTGAAAAGATATGTCGTCTTGCAAGTCTGATGGCAATGGTGGCCTTTCCCATGCTTGATCTGTAGTAGATTCGTGGGCAGCTTGCGTCATATCGAGCAACTCCCTTTCGAACTCAGATGGTTCTTCCGATCCATTTGGGAGCTTCAACTTTTTAAGTGCTGGAGGTGGCAGGGACGTGACTGGTAAGGAATGTGACATGATTGATGTGTTTGTAAAATTGGAGATGGGGAAGGAAAGAAAAAAAGTGTCTTGTGGGAATGTTTTATTAGTAGAAGGGAAAGCTTTTATGGTTGTACACGCGTTTTTTCACTTTTTTTTTTTTTTTTTGTTTTGGAAAGTCGCGCACTGTCCACAATTACTAATTAAATTATGTTCGCCTGCGTAGGTATGCGAAACAGTGTTGGGAAGTCGCAGGATCCGCAATAGCAATATATCTAACAATAGATGTAGGTATTAATGCACGTAGTACAAAGATACAATACAAAATATTATAAATATAAAAAGAAAGTTTATTAAACAGAATAAAACTACTCAGTAATTAAATATAGACACTGATAATATGTTCTAATCCTATCAGCTGCAATCTTTAACGTAGAATGTTCCAAACTGACCTCTTAAACCTCCAATTTCTAAAAAGAAAAAGTATCAAAGAAAAGTTTTCTGGTGAAAATTTTTCACTGCTCGTCGTTGACAACGTCAGAAGATTTCTGCTAGAATTGTCGTGTAAAATGCTCACTATTTTACTCCACAGCGAACACTCCCCTGATTTAGCAAACAATTAAAATTCCATGTGGTGGTTAGTTTCATTATTTTGCTTAATCTCTTTTATCTTCCTGACATCGACAATCAGCGTTGTCTCACCATCATAATCTTCCCTTTTAATGATCCTTCTCGTGTGTTCATTTAGTTTCCTCATCCCTAATGGTTTTGTGAATGAATCTGCCAAATTGTCTTTAGATTCCACATATGAAATTGAGAAGTAACCATCGTTTAACTTTTGCCTAAGAAATTTATAACAAATATCGATTGGTCGGTGGGGGTGGAAATTATCATTCTGCAAGATTGTGATAACAGCTTTATTATCTTCATGGATATGGATGTTCTTCACTTTCAATCCGATATCCCGAATAGTGTTTCTTAAATCAAATGCCTTTAATACTGAATAATTTAATGCAAGCATTTCACATGCTGCTGAACTATGTGTTATAATTTTTTGACGTTTCGTTGCCCAGTTTACCAAATTTCCATTAACATAGATAGCCATACCTGTGATAGACCGTCTATCTAACTCTGGTGCAAACGAAGCATCTGAAAATACCTCAATGATAAAATCATTTTCCAGTTTCAGTAATCTGCCCTTTTTGTATTCCAATTTGAAATCTAGATGATTCTTTACATATCTCAAACAATATATTAATTTTTTCCAATCATTCGTATCTGGATTTGAACATTTCGATCCCAATACATTAGCAGTGAACGACAAGTCAGGTCTGGTGTTCATGGTTGCCCAAAGCAACAGACCGACTGCAGATTGATATAATTTTATCCCTTTGGCGTCCAATAATTCTGCTTCTGGTGAACTTTCAAAATCCGGAATCCTTTTTTCATCATCATCAGGTTCAATGTATGTTGTTTTTGTGATGGCATTAATTAAGTGGTGTGGTCTTTCAATTTTTATAAAATCATTAATTTCGTCAGATTTCCTTAATTTTCTAACCACGTTAATATCATTCGGAATGACAGGAATATTCTTTCCATAACTGTCTAATATATTGAAATTGTCAACTAGTTTCTCCAAGAAAGGTTTTTGATCCAATGTGAATGTATCTCCATTTCGGTTAAAGTTAATTCCTAGATATTCAGTTGTCTCTCCAAAATAGGTGAGTTCAAAATGGTTTTCCAACATTGTAACAAAATCTTCAATTACCTTAGCAGTGTTACCAATAATAAATACATCATCGACATAGATTGTTAAATATAATACATCACCATTTTCGAATTGTTTAGCAAAAATACCATCATTATGTAATGTTTGGGTCATTCCATTGTTTATTAAAATTCTGCGGAAGTGGTTGTACCAATTGTATCCGCTTTGACGCATCCCATAAAGAGATTTGTTAAGCTTCCAACAATGGTTTTTACCAACTTCATAGCATTTTGGTGGGTATATAAATATTTCCCTGTTGTCTTCTAAGTCCGCGTTCAAATAAGCAGAACTTATATCCAACAGGTGCATACTTAAACCCTTTTCAACAGCAATTATAGTTAGCAACCTTATAGACACCAAATCAACCACTGGACTACTAATTTTATATGGATTATAATGAGTATCCTCAACCATTTTTTGTCCGTGCACAACGCAACGCGACTTGAATGATTTATTTTTTAAATCTTTTTCTTTATACGTATGGACCCACCGGGTAGTGATGGGTTTTACTCCTGGTGGAATCTTGACTACCTCAAATACATTTTTCAGCTTGAATTTTTCAATTTCTTCATCCATACTACGTCTCCAATTTGGATCATTATAATCAATTTTATTAATGATTGCATTTAAATATCTAGCTGGTGCTTGAACTTTTCTACCGGACCTTGTCACATAAGGTGGTTTGAAACCTTTTTTACTACGTTTACTCTTAAATGGAGCATTACTGTATTTATCTTTGGGTGGTTTTAATTCATCTAAAATCTGGGCTTGAGATTTATTCTGACTCACTATTATTCCTGGGGTTTTATCATTATTCTTAATATATTTATTTGCTGGAAGCAGATGGTTATCCCGTTTTCTTTTGTTTACCAAATCTTCAACATAATCAATCTTATTATTACTTATGACTAATTCTTTATGCAAAGATTCTATGCCATCATCCAAATTCTGGTCATCCATTATTGATTTGTCAAACTCATCAAGATTTTCTTCATTAATATGATTCATTGATTCATTGATGTCTTCTAATGTTTGATTAAAATCGGGTGACAATTCTTTATTAATTTTGGGTTCAATGCTCTCACTTCTATTGTGATAGTTCTCAAAAGTTTTATTTGATTCCACTGATTCAACAGCAATTTGTGATGGACCATTTGTGTTAAATTCATCTGGTGGTAGATTTTCTTCATGTTCAGATTCAGATTCAGTATCAGTATCAGTTATATAGTTATTTTCAATTGCTGTTTGATATTCGTCATCGTCTGGTATAGATGATTCATTTTCAACAACTATATGTGAATTCATTTGTTGTGCTTCTACCAAAGCATCATTTACTTCTTCTTCATTTATTTCTTTCTCCCCTGAAGAAGTGATTTGTGGTTGTGGTGGGTTTGAAAGATTTGTATGGAGGTCAAGAATGCTACCTACAAAGGTGATGGTTTTGAATATTTGAACATGATTTCAAGTAAGCCTGATGATTTCGAGGAAATTGTTTACAAATTTATTGACAGTTGTTAACGATATCACACTATTATCGGAAGTTAAGGACTCAAATATTGAAGTGACAACCGCAGAAGGTGAAACTTCATATGCACAAGCTGAAGGAACTTTATTGATTACAGTTAATGGCTTAGATATAAAGTTAAAGGAAGTGTTATATATCCCCGAAATCAAATTAAATTTGATATCCATTAAACAGTTCGAGGATTTGGGTTTCTCAATATTGATTTCCGATTATCACATGTTCGTATTACACAATGCCCATGCACCAATAGTTGTTGCAAAGTACTGCAAAAAAGATGACTTATACTCTGGACCAGTTTCCGGAAAATACTTGATGAATAAAGATTCAAAGCAAAGCAAGATTTTGACAGAAGCAATGGCAAAACTTGATATATCAAATACAACACCAGCCTAACCATCAATGGAGAAAAAACTAGTCGGAGAAGACTTAGTTACCTCATTGAAGGGGAGAGAAAGTAAATTGAAATTAAATTATATTGGTATCCACAATATTCCCCAGGAAGTTGCTGACAAATACATGGTTCAAGATTTATATTATTACCACCTTCTTATTAATCACCTTTCATTAGAAAAATTGGAATTATTAAAGAAAACGGGAAAAATTAACCCAGTTGGTTCAAAGACAGCTGAATCTGCCATTTTAAATTGTCCATTATGTGCTGCTGCCCACGGAAAATTGGCCAGTCGTAACAAACACCCACAAACCAGTGTCGTGCCTAGTCTCCAAAGGCTACATATCGACACAGTGGGACCGTTTTGTACGACTGTGCTAAAAAAATATATAAGTACTGTTATAGATCAGTTCAGTAGCTATACTGAAATAATCGTCTCAGATGTCAAAGGAATCAAAACAAGAATTATGGAGAAATTGAAAATTTGGAACAACAGATTTAATCACCGCATAACTAGTGTTAGAAGTGACAATGCAGCTGAGCTACCAAATAAAGATGATCTTGAACCAATGGGTATTGAACATCATGTTATTCCCAATGGGACCCCAGCCCTCAATGGTGTTGCCGAAAGTACAAATAGGCCAATCATTTCAAACATTTATAAAACGGTATTGAATTTTGATGCTAATATATTGTTTTTATTTGATTATATAGCTGAATATCTGGTTCACATTAGAAATCACACGGTTGCTAAGAATCAGACTCAAACTCCATTTGAACGTTATTACAATTTATCTAGTTATAAGATTACTTATGTGCAATTTGGTGTCGATGTTGCTATCAAGCTAACCTCATACCAAGAGGCAGCTACATTGAAATTGCCGTTTGCAAAAGAAAAATCTTTTCCCATGGTAGTATATGGTGCATTTATTGGTTATACTCAAGATTCAACCACTTTCAAAGTTTTAGTGTCAACCAAGGGTTATCCAGTAATCATTACAGGCAATATTAAAATACTCGCCTCCATGAGTGTTATCAATGATTATATACAATACATGAAACAAAATTCCAAAATTAAATTTACCGACACCTACCTTAGTCCATTGATCAACTTTCCACTTGATCAGCCCCGCCAAGAAAATACAGATTTAGATGAAATTAATGATATGACATCAACAACATCATTTGATAACATTAATGACGCTTTTCTTGATGAACCTCCTCACGATAGTCGACCAGTAGAATTAATCGTACCTGACAACACGGATCTAGGACATTCAAATTTAGGGATTAATAAAATTGATCAGCCACCTAGTAGTGAAGTGGTAAAAAGCACTACCAGAACCCTACACCAACCTTTAATTTCTGGAGAGGGTAATCCTCCAGAGTCCCTATTAAGCAATGATGTTCGTGGAAAAACACTTAGCGATGACTATGATTCCGTACCACAAACAACGATTTTAGGTGTAGCTGACGACCAACGTGATATGGTTACAACCAACGCGATTACTGATTCTATAGTCGGCGTTGACCTCCATACAAATCTTCCAAACTGACCTCTTAAACCTCCAATTTCTAAAAAGAAAAAGTATCAAAGAAAAGTTTTCTGGTGAAAATTTTTCACTGCTCGTCGTTGACAACGTCAGAAGATTTCTGCTAGAATTGTCGTGTAAAATGCTCACTATTTTACTCCACAGCGAACAAATTATTATGTCGATTACTGGTTGGGTAACAATTTTTTGGGCATATTAAAGCCTACATTTGTAACAGTTCTTATGTTCTTCTTTTGTCATTGCCCGGTATTATTATTAACATAAATGTCATCTCAATTTGAGGCAATATTTTGATCCACAGAAGACCATGTGTGTTTTGACTTTTTTCTTCTACAGAGTGTACGTCTATTGGACTAATTAAGAACAATCATTCTATATAACACAAGGTTCAAATAAATCTTTCTTGTATTGGATTGGTGAGCACACATATTAGAAAAAAGATGGAGACATACTGTAATTCCCATACTAAACGGAAGCTTCATGTAGTGACTGGCAAAGCATTTTTATTTAATCTATCCCAGATGTTGTCTCTTGAGGGTTAGTGTTTTGCAATTTTTAGCTTATTGATGGCCATATATACAATATCTAGAGGATACTACTAAAACACGGTAAATGACAGCGGCCGTTCACCCATTCTCGAGTGTAGAGGTAACACTTTAAGACTAGTGGGGAAGCATGGAAATAGCCATAATATATGACTAGGATAAAGCCGATCTTTCAAGAATCACAACAAGATCCCAAACACGGCAATACTAATGAGGCAACCATTGGGTTTCGCCCTTCTTTTTTTTTGGTAAACTTCCAGAGTGACATGAACAAGACATTGGTTTCCTTCTTCTTTTTCAGCTGGTCGTGTGTGTGTCCACAAAATGACAAAGCCACCCCTTACATCAACAAACAACCCACAACAGGAAAAAAAAAAAAAAAAAAAATAAAAATTTTTTTTCCCTTCAAAATCTTTATCTCGAGCTAATCTTTCTCTCTCTAATGAACCCCACTAAAAAACCACGCTTATCACCAATGCAGCCGCTGCTCCTTGAAATACTAAACGACCCTGAGCTTTATAGTCAACACTGCCACAGTCTCCGTGAATCACTTGTTGATCATTTCAACCACCAAGCCACCCTCATCGACACCTACGAACATGAACTAGAAAAATCCAAAAATGCTAACAAAGCTTTCCAACAAGCACTTAGTGAAATAGGTACGGTTGTTATATCTGTTGCGATGGGAGATTTGTCGAAGAAAGTTGAGATTCACACAGTAGAGAATGATCCTGAGATTTTAAAAGTTAAGATCACTATCAACACAATGATGGATCAATTACAAACATTTGCTAATGAGGTCACAAAAGTCGCCACCGAAGTCGCAAATGGAGAATTAGGTGGACAGGCGAAAAATGATGGATCCGTTGGTATTTGGAGATCGCTTACAGACAACGTTAACATTATGGCTCTTAATTTAACCAACCAAGTGCGAGAAATCGCCGATGTTACACGTGCTGTTGCCAAGGGTGACTTGTCACGTAAAATCAATGTACATGCACAGGGGGAAATCCTTCAACTTCAACGTACAATAAATACTATGGTGGATCAGTTGCGGACGTTTGCATTTGAGGTATCTAAAGTTGCCAGAGATGTTGGTGTGCTTGGTATCTTGGGTGGACAGGCGTTGATTGAAAATGTCGAAGGTATTTGGGAAGAGTTGACTGATAATGTCAATGCCATGGCTCTTAATTTGACCACACAGGTGAGAAATATTGCCAATGTCACCACTGCAGTTGCCAAGGGAGATTTGTCGAAAAAAGTCACTGCTGACTGTAAGGGGGAAATTCTTGACTTGAAACTTACTATTAATCAAATGGTGGATCGATTACAAAACTTTGCTCTTGCTGTGACTACCCTATCAAGAGAGGTGGGTACTTTGGGTATATTGGGTGGACAAGCAAATGTTCAAGATGTCGAAGGAGCTTGGAAACAAGTCACAGAGAATGTTAACCTAATGGCCACCAATTTAACCAACCAAGTGAGATCTATTGCTACTGTTACTACAGCAGTTGCTCATGGAGACTTGTCGCAAAAGATTGATGTCCATGCCCAGGGGGAAATATTACAATTGAAAAATACAATCAATAAGATGGTGGACTCTTTACAGTTGTTTGCCTCAGAAGTATCAAAAGTGGCTCAAGATGTTGGTATCAATGGTAAATTGGGTATTCAAGCACAAGTTAGTGATGTTGATGGATTGTGGAAGGAGATTACGTCTAATGTAAACACAATGGCTTCAAATTTGACTTCACAAGTGAGAGCTTTTGCACAAATCACAGCTGCGGCAACTGATGGGGATTTCACTAGGTTTATCACTGTTGAAGCGCTGGGAGAAATGGATGCTTTAAAGACAAAGATTAATCAAATGGTGTTCAATTTGCGTGAATCGCTTCAAAGAAATACGGCAGCCAGAGAGGCGGCCGAGTTAGCCAACAGTGCCAAGTCTGAATTTTTGGCAAACATGTCGCATGAGATTAGAACACCTTTGAATGGTATTATTGGTATGACACAGTTGTCACTCGACACAGAGCTTACGCAATACCAGCGAGAAATGTTATCGATTGTACACAATTTAGCCAACTCATTGTTAACAATTATAGATGATATTTTGGATATTTCCAAAATCGAGGCAAACCGAATGACTGTAGAACAAATTGATTTCTCATTGAGAGGAACAGTTTTTGGGGCATTAAAGACGCTTGCAGTAAAGGCAATTGAAAAAAACTTGGACTTGACGTATCAGTGTGACTCTTCATTTCCGGATAATCTTATTGGCGACTCCTTCAGACTTCGACAAGTTATATTGAATTTAGCAGGCAATGCCATTAAATTTACCAAAGAGGGTAAAGTTAGTGTTAGTGTAAAGAAATCCGACAAGTTGGTGTTGGATAGCAACTCTGATAAATTGCTACTTGAAGTATGTGTTAGTGATACTGGTATTGGAATTGAAAAGGACAAGTTGGGATTAATTTTTGATACGTTTTGTCAAGCAGATGGTTCTACTACAAGAAAATTTGGTGGTACCGGTTTGGGGTTATCGATTTCCAAGCAGTTGATTCATTTGATGGGAGGAGAGATTTGGGTGACCTCAGAATATGGATCAGGGTCGAACTTTTATTTTACCGTTTGTGTTTCTCCGTCAAATATTAGGTATACTAGACAGACAGAACAATTGTTGCCATTTAGCTCACATTATGTACTTTTCGTTTCAACGGAACATACGCAAGAAGAACTTGATGTCTTGAGAGATGGAATCATAGAACTTGGATTGAATCCAATTATAGTGAGGAACATTGAGGATGCAAACTTGACTGAACCTGTCAAATACGACATAATTATGATTGACTCGATAGAAACTGCGAAAAAATTACGGTTGCTTTCGGAAGTGAAATATATCCCATTAGTGCTCGTCCACCATTCGATACCACAGTTGAATATGCGAGTTTGTATTGATTTGGGTATTTCGTCTTATGCAAACACTCCATGTTCTATAACAGATTTGGCCAGTGCCATTATCCCTGCCTTGGAATCAAGATCGATCTCACAAAACTCTGATGAGTCGGTGAGGTACAAAATATTACTAGCAGAGGACAACCTCGTCAATCAGAAACTTGCAGTTAGGATATTGGAAAAACAAGGCCACCAGGTTGAAGTTGTGGAAAATGGGTTGGAAGCGTTTGAGGCAATAAAGAAGAACAAGTACGATGTGGTGTTGATGGATGTACAGATGCCCGTTATGGGAGGGTTTGAGGCTACTGAAAAGATTAGACAATGGGAAAAGAAATCAAACCCGATTGACTCGTTGACGTTTAGGACTCCAATTATTGCTCTTACTGCGCATGCAATGTTAGGTGATAGAGAAAAGTCGTTGGCAAAAGGTATGGACGATTATGTGAGCAAACCATTGAAACCGAAATTGTTGATGCAGACCATAAACAAGTGTATTCATAATATTAACCAGTTGAAAGAGTTGTCAAAGCAGAATAATAACAACAGGACGACATCTGATTTTGCGAAGAACTTGAAAAAAGGTGTGAGTAGGAACGCGGAGATGTCGAGTCCTACAAGGCAAGATGGTGGTCGGCCTAGTCAGAGACGGTCAGCCACTGAAAGTTCAATAACTACGATTAACGAGCACTCGGGCGTAAGCTAACGACTTAAGCGTCAACTTGAGTCAAAGCTACAAATATTTAGCCAATTGTATACTTAGATAAATAAAATACAAGTAAACCATTGTTGTGTTTAGATCAATAATTGAAAAATAAACAAGATTACTAAAAATATCAAGCCAAATTGTTGTGTAGGAGCTGGGTTTTTTTTTTTTTGGGGTAAACTTTTTTACCAAAAAATGGATAAAAAAGGGGATGTGGTTCAAGTAGTAGGTTACTTGAGCTATCCAAGTAGAATGTCAGCCCCCCCCCGCAGTAAGTTTGGTCTTATTGTTTACGGAAAAATAAGAACCCTAGCCCTGAACTAGCCCCTACCTAGTTTTGATGTGAAAATTTTTTTTTTTTTTTTTGTTGACGTTCTCCCCCCTAGACCAATCGAAAGCCGTGGTATTATTCCGGGCTTTGAAGAAAAGTCTTTCTTTTGTATGGGCGCCACAGTTTATGTAACATCACGTGACCTGCATCCAACAATATATAATATATAGTGGTCCCGCGATGTGTTCCCACAAAACAAAAACAAAAAAAAAAATCTTTTTTTGGTAACTACACGACCATGTCGCAACAACCTCATTTACGTCTCGGATCAACTGCCCCAGATTTCAAAGCTGATACAACTAATGGACCTATCCTGTTTCACGAATACATCGGTGATAGCTGGGCTATCTTGTTCTCACATTCAGGCAGTTTTACAAGTGTGTGTAGCAGCGAGCTTTCTGCGTTCGCTAAATTAGAGCCAGAGTTCACGAAACGTGGAGTGAAATTGCTTGCAATTTCACCTGACCCTGTTGAAGAAAATTCTGGCTGGATCGATGATATGGAAGATTTTAGTGGCTCCAGAGTCAAATTTCCAATCATTGCTGATCCAGATAGAAGAATCTCCGTATTATATGACATGATCGATTATCAAGACGCTACAAATGTTGATGACAAGGGTCTCAACATGACTATTAGAGCTGTTTTCATTATTGATCCGAAAAAAACAATCAGATTAATTATGACATATCCAGCTTCTACAGGAAGAAATACTGCTGAAGTATTAAGAGTTGTTGACTCATTACAGCTTGTTGATAGACAAAAGGTTATCACTCCGATTAATTGGGTTCCAGGTGATGATGTTTTTGTCCATATGAGTGTCCCAGATGATGAGGCAAGAGTTTTGTTTCCTAAATATAGAGCTATAAAGCCATATATTAGATTGACTCCGTTGGAGAAGGAAGACAAGTAGTGATTAAGGGTGTGTACTTTTTTTTTTTTCCAGCTACACCCTTTTTATGTTTTAGTCCTATTATTTTACATCAATATATTTAAAAGCCAAAAAAAAAAATTAGAAATAACCACAAAACTAAAAAAATAAAAAAAAAAACACAAAACCAAAAAAAAAACCTATATAGTTGCAAAATATACATTTGTTTCTGTATAGAAAAAAAAAAGTTTATTTACGCAGTCAAAAACTAAAAATGTCCCAAATCTCACAACCAGTTACATTTGCGATCGGCAGAGATTTAGATGAAAAATTTTTTCAGATTATAAATAATGTAGAGTATTTCCCACCTTTATAGTTTTTCGAAATGTATAACCAAAGATGTACTTGCCAACTTTCATTTACTCTGCTCACGGAGAGTTTTGGGAAAAGTTCAAAGTTACGTCCCGAAATATCAACCGTTTGACTGATTTTAAAAAATTAGCAGATCTTTTTAAAGGAAGTGATGTTATTTGTTTGCAAGAGTTAACAGATTCGGGTGCCATGCGTATTAATCGGTTTTCAGATTTCAAATTGTATTCAATTCCCAAAGGAGAAGCTGGAATTGTTGTCAAGAAAAAATGGGAACCCTTTGTTAGTCATCCAATGGTTTTAGCTAACATTTTGGGAACCAGAAACATTGCAGATTTGGTATTGAGCATTGATGGTGTTAAAATTAGGTTCATTTGTTTTTATGGACCTTCTGACCAACAGGAGAATATTCTCAAATTGTTGAAGAATCTTAATGGTGTCTTAGGTCGATCAGAAACAAATCATGATGAAATAATTATGCTTGGTGATTTCAACCATGTAATGGATGTCAAGTATGACACTTTGCGTATTCCAATAGTGGAGCATGAAAAATATCTCCAAGAGGAAATGAAAACATTTGAGAATGCATTTAATTTGGTAGATGTAATGAGGAGCATAGATCCAGTTATCTATGCTCCAACCAACCGGTATTACACAAATCTCAGGAGGATTGACCGTGTTTATGTTACATCAAATTTGAGATCTAAGGTAATTGGATATGGACAGACTAATAAAACTAAAATTGGCACACATGCCCAATTGCATTTGGAAATTCTGTTGAATATTGATAGTCAACCAGAATTGATCCCACATGATATCAATTCCGAACAATTTGGTGAATTTGAAAATTTGAAAATGGAAATAGAAAATGCTTATCAAAAAATGTTGAAACAAAAAATTGGCTTCAAAGTTGAATATGTTAACAAAGAAAGACAAAAAATCATGAATATATTGACCAACCAACAACCAATTGAAACAACTCCAGTTAAAACAAAGCAATCACAAACATTGATTACTGAATTCTTCAAGTCGAATAAACCCAATGCTATTACTATGGCAACTATTGATGATATTGAAAATGTTAAAATTGAGTCATCAAATGATGATTCATATAGTCAAAATGAAGAATATACTATACTTGACGATGATAAAATGTTGTTAATAAATAAGTTGCTGACTGCAACCTATGATGCAGAAAACTTTTCTTATAACTCAAGCTCCTGGAGTTGGGAGGAAGAAACTATGGTGATCCAATTATACGAAATATTAGGTCCAAAATGGTCATTAATGTCATGTTTAATGATGACACGGTCCTTGAATCAGATACGCATGAAATATACGGAGGACCTTGATCACAAGATCATAACAGGTCCATTTTGATCTGAAGAATTAGAAACTATCAAAGTTTTATGTGGTGCGATATCGCTGAAAAATTCAACAAAATTTATTATCCCAGTGGCGAGAAAAAAAAAACAGGGGTGCGTGGTTAAGTTTTAAGTTTGATTTATTCAAAGTCTGTCAGCTTAGATTGCGCCTTTATGAACCCCAGATAATTTTGAAAACGCACTATTTGGACAACAACGCTATCACTTGGATCTATTGTTTAGGATCTGTCACTCCAATCATTGAAAAAATTCTCATGCTCTACTTCCATTCTCAATTGATTATTATGCTGAGATATGGTAGTGTTCAGTTGGTAAAAACACATAGAAATGGGAGCTACTAACAGATTATAAATATCGGATTAACTTTCTAGAAGTTGGTATTAGTCAAGGGATTCAGATTTGCATCATTTTTTACAGAAAAATGACCCCAAAAAAAAAAAAAGTTTGTCTACCCCCAATAAAAGCTGAGCCATTGTGTGATCCTCTAAGAAGTACAACTACAGGGGCATCCATAAACCTAAAATACCATCGTCAATCCAAAGGAGCATTCAAACCAAATCAGTATTCAAGAAAATAGCAAATGAGAATTCCACGGTAATAAAGGTTGTTTCGGTAACAATTATACGACAAGCGTCTGCTCAGGTCGGGCCGAATCTTATTAAACGGGACTAATTATACCAGAATAAAATCTGTACAAGAACAAAAAGAATAGAACTTCTTTCGTCCAAGTGGGGCAACACCTAACCCGCACGCCGACGAACCTTGTCTTCCGTACCTCTTCGCAACAACACTTGCCCTTTTTTTTTTTTTTTATTGTTTAAAATTAGTAATTCACGTGATTTATACGCACCCACACTTTCTTTCTACAGATCACGTGCCCGGTTTTATTGAAGTGTTTTTTTTTTTTTTATGTTTGAAAATTTTTCCGGTCGTTCCCCCACCACCCTTCCTGTTTCTCCCAATAAACGATCGTACAAATCCAACCAACAAAGAAGAAAAAGAAAAACGACTCAATACATCGACTGATAAAAAAAAAAAAAAACTAATAATGTTTGCGCAGAACGAAAAAAAAAAAAAAAACAAAAAAACAATAACATTCACTTTATATATTGATTAGGAAAATTTTTTTTTTTTATCTTTCCTTCCTTCTTTTTCTCTTTCTTTCTTCTTACAAAACCACAAAACATTCACTTAAATGAATTCAACAGAGGTCGATAACTTACCTTTACACGAACAACTCACTTCGTTTGTTGAATTGGCCATAGCCAAAGCAACTGGCTCGCCAATCACCACCTTATTTACTATCATCTTTCTTATTCTTCTGTACGATCAACTTTCCTATCAAATTAATAAAGGTTCAATTGCTGGTCCTCGTTTCAAATTCTATCCTATCATTGGACCATTCTTAGAATCCTTAGACCCCAAATTTGAGGAATATAAGGCAAAATGGGATTCTGGTGAATTAAGTTGTGTATCTATTTTCCACAAATTTGTTGTTATTGCTTCATCTCGTGATTTGGCCAGAAAAATATTATCCTCCCCAAAATATGTGAAACCATGTGTTGTTGATGTTGCTGTTAAAATCCTTAGACCAAGCAACTGGGTTTTCCTCGATGGTAAACAACACACTGATTATCGTCGTTCTTTAAACGGGTTGTTCTCCTCGAAAGCTTTGGAAATTTACATTCCAGTACAAGAAAAATACATGGACATTTATTTAGAGAAGTTTTGCAACTACGATGGTCCTCGTGAATTTTTCCCGGAATTCAGAGAATTATTGTGCGCATTGTCATTAAGAACCTTCTGTGGTGACTATATTACCGATGATCAAATTGCAGTTGTTGCTGATAATTACTATAGAGTTACCGCTGCCTTGGAGTTGGTCAATTTCCCAATCATTATTCCATATACTAAAACTTGGTACGGTAAGAAAATTGCGGATGATAGCATGAAAGTGTTTGAGAATTGTGCTGCTATGGCTAAAAAACATATCAACGAAAACAATGGCACACCCACATGTGTTATGGATGAATGGATTCATTTGATGAAGGAAGCCAGAGAAAAGCATTCTGAAGATCCAGACTCTAAATTATTGGTTAGAGAATTCTCCAATCGTGAAATTTCTGAAGTTATTTTCACATTCTTGTTTGCTTCCCAAGATGCCTCCTCGTCTTTAGCTTGCTGGTTGTTCCAAATTGTTGCTGACAGACCTGATGTTGTTGCGAAAATTAGAGAAGAGCAATTGCGTGTGAGAAACAACAACCCAGATCTTAGATTATCTTTGGACTTGATTAATCAAATGACATATACCAACAATGTTGTTAAAGAAACTTTGAGATACCGTCCACCAGTCTTGATGGTTCCATACGTTGTCAAGAAATCCTTCCCAGTTACTGAATCGTACACTGCCCCCAAAGGTGCCATGATTATTCCAACATTGTATCCTGCATTGCATGACCCTGAAGTTTATGATGAACCAGACTCTTTTATTCCTGAAAGATGGGAGAATGCTAGTGGTGATATGTATAAACGTAACTGGTTGGTTTTTGGAACTGGCCCTCATGTATGCTTGGGTAAGAATTATGTCTTGATGTTGTTCACCGGTATGTTGGGCAAATTTGTTATGAACTCGGACATGATTCACCACAAGACAGATTTGTCAGAAGAAATCAAAGTTTTTGCTACTATTTTCCCTAAAGATGATTTGATTTTAGAATGGAAGAAAAGAGACCCATTAAAGAGTTTATAGAGAGGGGTGGGGGCAAATGTAAATAGGGACTTTGAATATGTAACAGAAAGAATGTCAATTGCGGTAACTATTTGTATAAATAGTATAAAAGAAGACTGGCCTGGTAGCGATTGATCAGTCTAAGTCAAGTAGTTCTCAAATAAGTTGATATAGTTAAATGATAACTGTACTTAACTATTCAATAATTGATAGTCAATTAGTTCGTTGTTGGTAAAAGTTGTTTCTAGAGTTAATATTTTTTCTCTTAGTAAAATTTTTCTTAGACTTCTCTCAGCAACTACCAAACACAACCCACCTCCCTTACATCCTGTTATGGAGTGGAACTATCTCCGTGCATTGGCAGTAGTACACAACTAACAATAATGTAAGTTTCTCTTATACAGTCTCTCAGTCCACTTGAGTGTCCTGACCGACTTATACCAGCATTGCCTAATTGGGACATGTATAGCTTTGTGGAACTCGAGACTTTCTTGTCAATATATTAAAGCAAACAGTACAAACAATAAACCAAACCAACAATGAAACTATTCTTGGACTTTGTGTATTTGTTGTAGAGTACTAGGATCCAGCAAGTAATATGATCGCTATCATATATACATTCAACCCACTTTGCAGGCTTACGTGAATTCTCGACAAAAGTGAATGAATGCTGTCCTATTATTATTTTTTCAGTTGAGTAAACAAGGTCCAAATGACCTTATTGATCCTGTGATTTTGATATTACAATGAGAAAGCGCAAATGGCATCCTCTTTGTTGGTACTATATTATTTTTTTCAGATGTTGTTGAGTAAGCTGTTATTATAATTGAATTGGCTTCGGGACTTGTTAGGATGCATGCAAAATAGGCTATTTCTCAGGTCAAAATCTATTTCAAAACTCATGTCAAAATCCATCTTAATTTGAGTAGGTTCTGTGCACAAGAGCTTTTTGTAGAAATGATAATTTGTAATAACTCAATAATGATTCACGAAATTTAAAGAGTACGGTAAAAGTATTCTAGTTTCTTTAAAAAACGTTTTACCCACTTACTACTTCAGTTCGTGTGGGTGTGGGGTCGTCAGCGGATTAAAAAGATTGACGGATTAACATCAGGCGTGTAAAAAAAAAAAAAAAAAACAACAACTATTTGATTAAAAGAAATTCAAACAGAGAGAATGTGAAATAAAAAATTTCCCAATTGATAATGAAATTACTAAATTTCAACAACGTTTTCGTAACTGGTGAAAAATAGAATAAAACAGATTTTTTTTTTTTTTTTTTTCGTGTTTGGATCCTGTAAGTTCTTGAAAAGTTATGTACGGTTTACAAGTTTGTGCATTATTCTCCGAAGTTACGACGCTAAGAATTTATGCCAAGAAAGATTTCTTTTAGTTGGGTTTAATTTCTTTCTTTTTTTTACGTTCTCATTTAGTTGTGGACACAATTATAAGCATGTAGGTTTAAGACAAGGTTTTAAGACTGGTTAGAAATTTATGTCAAAATGTCCCTTTTCCACTTCCCCCTTATTTCAATTAAGGGGAAAATAAGTTCACAGAGGGGTACAAGAAAAAAAAAAAACAAATATATATATATAGAACATTTTTCAAAACCAAATTAAAACACCAAAACTTCCTTTTGTGTATGCTCTATATCGTCCCGTCTCTGGAAAGAAATCATTCAATTCAGGTCATCACATTTTTTTTTTTTACAAGACCAACAAAACAATAATTTCAGTTAGACCGGTCTAAATTATTTCAATCCATACCAATTAACAATGCAATGAAATTTGTTGTTGGATCAGTTTCGTGTAATTTGGCTTTGTTTTTGTTTTTAGTGCAAAAGACACTAATGTGTTTGAAACCTACAATTAGTTTGTTTTGTTGTTTATTATGAAAATCCTCTCATTGTTCTTCATACCTATTGTTGCCAGTTTATCAATGGTTTAACCAGATGACAAGTATTTTGTGAACCTGAAATAATGAAAACTATCACAAGCAGTTCGACTAAAGTATTCTCTTTTTTTAACCAATTATAGACCTCAAGTCTGAACATCAATGAAGAATTGGGTGATTTCGTTTTTTTGCACCAAGGAGATGTCTTGATTGTAGAACTTTTTTTTCACCATTTTTTGAAAATTTATAAATACATGCTAGATTTCCTTGATAATTTGCAACATGTATATTCATTTCTATCTATATCGACAAGAAAATGTTGTTTTTGCTATTCTTATTAGCTGCCCCCATCTACGCCGGTCTCATCTTTCCAACCAAACCATCAAAAGATCCCTTTTACAATGCCCCAGAAGGTTTTGAAAAAGCTGCTGTTGGTGATATTTTACAATCCAGAGTGACCCCCAAATCCATCACTGGTGGGTTTATTCCCCTCAAGATTCAAAATTCATGGCAACTTTTAGTTAGATCTGAAGATTCATTCGGTAACCCAAATGTCATCGTCACCACTGTTATGGAACCATTCAATGCTGACCCTTCCAAGGTTGCTTCTTATCAAGTTTTTGAAGACGCTGCTAAAGCTGACTGTGCCCCCTCTTATGCTCTTCAATTTGGTTCCGACTGGAGTACTTTGGCTACACAAGCAGAGATGTATTTGATGGCACCATTGTTAGACCAAGGATATTATGTTGTGTCTCCAGATTATGAAGGTCCCAAGCTGACATTCACTATTGGTAAACAATCTGGTCAAGCTGTTTTAAACTCTATTCGTGCAACTTTAAAATCTGGTAAAATCACCAATGTTAAAGAAGATGCTAAAGTTGTTATGTGGGGATACTCTGGTGGATCATTAGCCTCTGGTTGGGCAGCTGCTTTACAACCAGACTATGCACCCGAATTGAGCGGGAACTTGTTGGGTGCTGCATTAGGTGGATTTGTTACCAACATCACCGCTACAGCAGAAGCAACCGATGACGGTATTTTTGCAGGAATTGTGGCTAATGCTTTAGGTGGTGTTGCAAATGAATATTCTGAATTCAAAGAAATCTTGCAAAACGACACCGACAAACAGTCCGTGTTCGATCAATTTGACAGTCATTGTTTGGCCGATGGTGTGATCAACTATATTGGTACTTCGTTTTTATCTGGTGATCACAAGATCTTCAAATCAGGTTGGGATATTTTAAAAAACCCAACAATTTCCAAAGTCGTCGAAGATAATGGGTTGGTATATCAAAAACAATTAGTTCCAAAAATCCCCATCTTGATTTATCACGGTTCAATTGATCAAATTGTCCCTATTGTCAATACTAAGAAAACTTATCAAAATTGGTGTGATGCTGGTATTGCTTCATTGGAATTTTCAGAAGATGCTACCAATGGACATCTTACTGAAGCTATCATTGGTGCTCCTGCTGCTTTGACTTGGATTATTGATAGATTTGCTGGTAAGCAAACTGTTTCTGGTTGTCAACATGTTCAAAGATTAAGCAACCTTGAGTACCCAAATATCCCTTCTTCAATGGTTGACTATTTCAAAGCAGCATTGGATGTCGTTCTCCATCTTGGTCTTGGCCCAGATATCCAAAAGGATCAAGTCAGCGCTGAAGGAATTAAAAAACTTGGAACAATTGCTATTTAAGTTCTTAAGATACTGGAAAACTAGATCCCAGATTATACTGTTTACCTCTTTCTATTATAAACATTTTTATAGTTATATTTATCTAAAATTATCATCCATAGATTGATTATTTTAATAGGAAGCACTCATAATCATTTTCAAAAGATATAAACGTTTTTTTTTTTTTTTTTGACCAATGATAAAGAAATGGATTGTGTTGAACAACAGAATCAACCGACAATAAAAGTACCGAGGCAAAGCTCGCATCTTGTGTTCATTTCCAGTTAAGAAAACCGTTGTACGGCATGGTTATTAATAGAATGTATCGAGAACTATCCAACCACAAATGGGTCAGTGAAGAAACAATCTTGTTATCACCACATAATAGACAAAAACAGTTACTAATGAGAAAGATGCTTGGGTTTATTTAGGCTCTAATTGAATGAATAAATCCCAAAACCAAACCAGAATTTAAGATTCAAGATTGTAAGATATGCACGTTCCATATGCGGTTATATTTAGGCAAGATTTGATATTCCAAATACTTGGCTGCGGACATTTGGCGCGTATCGTCGTGTGCATACCAGAAAAACAAAAAGAAGAGGTTGGAAGTTTTCTTTTTTTTTTTTTTTCGCAGCCAGAGATGAAGAGAGACAAGATATTGTATAACATGTACACGCTCTAAACAAACTGAATGTAACACCTAAATAATCTAGTAAACCAAGCTTAATTTATATAATTTACAGCAGATTTGTCGAGATAAACAATTTAAGAATACATTGTTTTGTAAAAATATAATAGAAGGTGAAAAGATAGTATACCTATAGAAATAAGGGGAAAAAACCGAATGTGTCAAATTAATATTGTGATATGATTAACGTTTAAATAGATTACGAATCACTAACGCGTTTATTAATACTCGGTACTTGACGCTAAAGACTGGCATTAATTAATATGTGAAGAGTGTATTAAAAAGAGATACAGAAGAAGTTGCTGAACTTAGGCAACTGATTAACCAATATTGTACACACTACTATTAATTACTACTTATTGAACCATATCTACAACTGATTCTACTGAGAGGAATAACGGGGCTACACAAATAATCAATACACAGTGAAAGTTGCAATCTTAATAGATGAGTACTTTTTGTAGTTTCTGAATACCTATTTACTTTTCATTAGATGATTTAATTGCATTTATATTGTTGTAATTTATTTGTCGTGTCGTCAGGTGACTCATTGCAGTTATATGTATAGTAACAACAGTAGACACAGGTGAAGCAAAGCAATTTCCTTTGATAGGTTAATAATTGTTACTCCTCAAGGGATGGTGTATTTGTCAATGTTATATGAATAGTTGCAAAAGACAAAGAATCTAGTTAGTTAGACTAACGCGTAAATTTCATAAAACAACAACAACACGTAAAAACTAGAAAAAAAAAAGATAAAGACATAGTGGAAACTTTTCCAACACACGACCCTTTTCTGTTTCTCTTTTTTTCTTTCTATAAAAAAAAGAATTGATCGGTTGATAATTCTTAGACAGAAAGAAAGAGAGAGAGAAAAACCAGAACAAGAAAAAATAAAAAAGGACAACTCATTCTCATTCTCATTCCTATTCTATTGTTGGTTTGTTCTAATTGTATTATATTATTTCTATTTTATAATTTTTCGATTTTTTCGAATTTTTTTTTTTTTTTTTTTTTTCATTCAAGATTCTTTTTCTAGATTTTTTCATCTAACAACAACGACATCAACAACTATAAACAATTGATATAATATATCTTATTGTGTACGAATAAAGTTCAATTTATAGTACCTCCCGTCTTTCTTATACCCAAACTAAAACAAATTTTTGCATATTGATTTTTAGTTTCCTCCCCATTCAATATGGCAAAGAAACCGGTCTCACCCGCTTCTAAAGTTGCAGCAAAACAGGCTGCTGTCAGAAACAGACAACAAGAAGATGTATTTACACTTGATCCATTGATAGACCCAATATTTCAAAAGGGAGAATTGCGTTCGTATTTGGTGACTGAACCTTCCCCTAGTGTTCTTAAAAAAAGACAGATTCACACCAAGGAATACTGGATGCTTTCTAGTTTATTGATAATTGCTTTTTACGTTAGAATGTATAACTTGTCCAATCCAAATTCCGTTGTTTTCGATGAAGTCCATTTCGGTGGTTTTGCTAGAAAATATATTTTGGGTACTTTTTTCATGGATGTACATCCTCCATTGGCTAAAATGCTTTTTGGAGCTATTGGTGCCATTGGTGGATTCAAAGGTGATTTTGAATTCAAATCAATTGGTGACAAGTTCCCTGATTCCACACCTTATATATTTATGAGACAATTCCCGGCATTATTGGGTGTGGGAACGGTTATTTTGTGCTACTTGACTTTGAGACAATCAGGTGTTAGACCAATTATTGCTTATATAACTACCTTTTTATTGATCATTGAAAACTCAAATGTTACTATTTCAAGATATATTTTGTTAGATTCTCCTTTGATCTTCTTTATTGCTGCTGCTATTTATGCTTGGAAGAAATTTGAAATTCAAATTCCATTTACCTTTGGCTGGTATAGAAGTTTGTTGGCAACAGGGATTGCTCTTGGTTTAGCTTTGAGTTCCAAATGGGTCGGTTTGTTCACTGTGGCCTGGGTTGGTCTCTTGTGTGTCTACCAATTGTGGTTCCTCATTGGTGATTTATCAGTTAGTACCAAGAAAATCTGGGGTCATTTCTTTGCAAGAGGAATCATCTTGTTGGGTGTGCCAATTGCCTTATATCTTGGATTTTTTGCTATTCATTTCCATTTGTTAAGCAAAGAAGGTGATGGTGGTGCCTTTATGAGCAGTGCCTTTAGAGCCGGATTGCAAGGTAATAAAATTCCAAGAGATATTACCGAACAGGTTGGGTTAGGGTCTATTGTCACTATTCGTCATGTTGATACTCAAGGTGGATACTTGCATTCACATGAACATTTCTATCAGACAGGTTCAAAGCAACAACAAATTACTTTGTATCCTCATTTGGACTCTAACAACAAGTGGTTGATTGAACCTTACAATGGCACCATTCATAATGAAACTTTTGTTCCTTTAATCAACGGTATGAAAATTAGATTGAAGCATATTAACACTGGTAGAAGATTGCATTCACATGATGAAAAACCTCCAGTTAGTGAACGTGACTGGCAGAAGGAATGTTCATGTTATGGGTACGATGGATTTGCCGGTGATGCAAATGATGATTGGGTGGTTGAAATTGTCAATTATAGATCACAAAAGGGTGAAGCTCAAACATTTGTCAAGGCCATCAACACTATTTTCAGATTAAGACATGCCATGACTGGACACTATTTATTTTCTAGTGAAGTGAAATTGCCAGAATGGGGATTTGGTCAACAAGAAGTCACCAGTGCTTCACAAGGTAAACGTTCTTTGACACATTGGTATATTGAAACCAATGAAAATAATATATTGCCTCCATCAGAAGCCAAGATTATTAATTATCCTAAATTATCACTTTGGCAAAAAGTTGTTGAATCACACAAGAGAATGTGGAAGATTAATCAAGGATTAACTTCACATCATCATTGGCAATCTAGTCCTTCTGAATGGCCATTATTGTTGAGAGGTATCAATTATTGGAACAAAGAACACAAACAAGTATATTTGTTGGGTAATGCTGTTACCTGGTGGGCTGCCACTTTGTCAATTATCACTTTTGGAACCTATGTCTTGATTGCTGTTTTTAGATGGCATCTTGGTACACCTTTGTCATCAAATAAACATGTTTTCAATTTCAATGTTCAAACTTTCTCATATGTTTTAGGATGGGCATTACATTACCTTCCATTTTTCATTATGGGTAGACAATTGTTTTTACATCATTATTTGCCAGCATTATATTTTGGTATTTTGGCTTTGGGACACTTTTTCGAAATTTTCACTGGTTATTTGACTTCCCGTTCCAAATATTTCCAACAAGTGGCATTTGTATTGGTGGGATTGTTTTCCATTTTGAGTTTAGTGTTTTACGTCAATTATTCATCATTAATCTACGGTACTCCTTGGACCAAAGGAAGCTGTGAATTGACCAAACCATTTAGTGGTTGGGATTATAACTGTGGCACTTTTTTCGAAACTTTAGGTGAATATGACATTCAAGATAAATCATTGGCTTCAGAATCTGAAATACCAACAGAAACAGTAGTTGTTGAAGCTAAACAAACTCCTAAAGCTGAACCAAGATTGGCTAAACAAGATGATCATATTGAATCTCCTCCTGCTGCTGCTGCAGAACCTGTTGAAGTCAAAGAAGTCAAAGAAGAAATTGAACAATTGGCACCACCATTAGCTGTTGATTTTGAAGAAGAAACTCCGAAAGTGGAAGATCCGCAGGTGGTTGACGTAGATGCTTCTAGTAACGATGAAAAATCTGTTGAAGAAAAGCAACAAGAACAACCACAAGAAGATGAAGATGAATCAGTGCAACAGCGCCAACAATAGTTGAAGATGGAAAGTTGGTAGGAGAAATAATCTGTTGCGGAAACAGAGATATGAATGATTTTAAAAATACATCACACATCACATTTTACATCTTGTATAACACTAGTTAGTTAAATACATTCTTTATACTAAATAAATACAGAAAAAAAAAAAAAAAAGATTTGACTTGATTTAATAATAACAAAAAAATAAACATTGAAAAACTATAGACTTTCTATATATATATATTAGTATTGATTTGATCATTCATCATCTTCAACATTTTCAATAGCTCTACCCTTAACATATTTTTCTTGTTTTACTTGGTCATTGATATTTGTATATAATTTTGCACCTTCCGTAATCAATTTAACCAAAGCAAAGCATGTAAATAAAACGGGCCAAATATAGAAACTAATGGAAATGTTTGTCTTATCCAATAATTTAAGACTATAAAGAACAATGAATGCTGGAATATGAACCATACTGAAATTAAGTAAACATGGAGTTATTCCACATCTTTTCAAAGTTTGCCAAGCAGTATGACCTTCCACGGGGATTCTTCGAGTTATATAAATTAATGCTGGTAAAATAGTCCAAAAGGAAACGAAAAAATGAATCAATAAAGTTTTAAAATTCAATAAAAATTCAATTTGCAAATTCCCTGTCATATACCGTATTGGTTGATCGACACATAATTTATGAATAGTAAGTATCCATATAATCCATAACATCAGACTAGGTAAAGTATATAGTACTGGAGCAGGTAATCTATTGAAAGCTTGATTTAATAAGTTACCTTGCAATAACATGCCTTGTACGGGATTTGCTGCTTGTTGGATTTCATTTCCACCTTCATGGTTTGGTGCATCGGCTGCTAAATTCTTGTCATAATAAATCAATGCTTGTAATTCAATAGCCAATCCTATTACAATTGAACCTATGTCTGTTAATCTCCAATCCATGTTAGTCAACTCATCAATATTGATATGTGGTAATTGATCAATAATAATCAGATTAGCTCTTAATACTGGACGTCCAAGAACAACCGCAAATAAAAGCACGGGTAAAATTATAATTATGGAAAATACCCAAAGCATGAGAATTAATGCAAAACATCTTAATTTGAAATTAGGTGGTCTATAAACAATTGTGTAAGCATCATCAGTGGTTGTAGTCGTGGTATCTTCATCTTCATCCGAAGTAGGTGTTTCATAACCACTGCGTTTGGGCGCTTCTTTGACTTCCTGTAATAATCTATCATCTTTGGATACTGCAACAAATAATTTTTTCACAAACTTTCTGGAAATCGTATCATTGGCAGGAGCCCTAACATAATTCCCATCAGGGACAAAAAATGCAACAGCATTAGGGTCCTGTTTAAATTTTGCCAAAGCTTCCTTGCGGGTTACTGGTTGAGTATAATCAGGTTGCACATTCAGACCAAATAACTGTAACCAAATGTTTCTATAAATAACATATCCTCTTTCACTTGAAATGGGTTTCCCCACTATAAAATGAGACAATCTCAATTTATGTGCCGAAATTTCAAATGCTCGTTCCCAATATTGTCTAACATATTTGGTGACTGTTGCTTGAGAATCAACTAATGTTGGAACAATTATTGCCAATAATAGATATGTAAAGTATGATGGAGTTTGGATAGGTAAAAACACATTATAATCCTTGTCTTTGGGAGTTACAAGGTACCGTAATCCCCATGTTACCCCACCAATTCCGAAAATTATAAACGCACTATAGACCTTGGCTGTTAAATAAATGCGTGAAAGTTGCAATGACAATGGTTTCACCAAGGCATCGTGTATTAATCTAGTGTTTGGATCATCTGGACATCTTATGAAAAACAAAACCCCTGGACGCAATATTGTGCTCCTAACCATACCGATATACAATGCGAAAAATAACATATAAAGCGTCCCGCTTGCCCAATATAACAAAACTCTCAAGTAAGGTAGTTGCATCATTTCAAAGTATGAACTAACTAAAAATGTGAAAACTTTATCTCCGTTGTCAGCAATTTGGATAAACTGAGGAACAAACAAAGGTGCAGCACAAAAGTCCAATAACCAGCCACAATATACCGGGAAAAAGAATATCTCAATGGCAAATATCAAAAACACTTTAGCAGTTGAACTGATTTCAAACAATACTTTAAATGCCTTTCTCGGAGTGCCAGATATTGGTTTCGGCCCTGATACTAAAAACTTCATCAACCTGTAAATAGTTGTACAGATTAAACCATAACCAAGACCTAATATAAATATTCTTTCAATCAAGGTAACACCTTTATTTGCGTTGAATGTGCCCAAGGAAGAAACATACAGGGAAGTAAACTCATAAATATAATTGGGGAGTGGGATGCGTTTAGAAATATATGACACTAAGGTTATATTGATGAGTTTAAACAAAAAGGTAGTTATGGAAACAATAGTGTTTCCCAACATGTGAGGAATCAAGTAAATAAGAAACAAGTAAACAGCAACAACGCAATTACAAAGAAACATGAGATAAATTGGTGTACTCAAGGTTAGAGTAACCCCAAAAGCTTCCAAAAATTCACCCACAACACCACCATCGGCACCTGCTGCTGCTACTGCTGCTGCTGCCGCTGCCACGTCTGCAGCTTCCTCGTCTTCATCTTCATCTTCTTGTTCTTGTTCTTGTTCTTGTTCTTGTTCTCGTTCCTCTTCGTCCTCACTACCAATGTCATTTCTTCCATTGAAAACATTATGCATTATATTATCTGGTGCATCGAAATTGTGCGTTGGAAAAGCGTCTTGCTCATCAGTCCCATTATCAAATTGGTTTAAAAGCGGTTGTTGTTGTTGTTGTTGTTGTTGTTCCTCATTGCCAAAAAGTTGATTTTGATCAATAGCTCTTCGTAAAGCCGCTTCTCCACGAGCAGCAACATTCATATCCCGATCTTCATTTTGCAAATCATTTATAGCTGTCGCCAACGTTTCTAACCGCTGTAAATTTGCTGCTGCTTCTTCTTCACCGTTGTTCCCATCTGTTCTTAAATCTTGTAATGCATTCTGTAGCATATCCACAAGCTTGGCTCTATGCTCTTTACCTATTTTTTTGTGCAACATCTTCAAATATCCTTCGTCTCTAACCACCCATTCACGTTCAATAAATAAAGCTATATTAGCCACTATCGCAACAAATAAATATCTCACTCCACTGAAATAGGTGTATCCAAAAAACTTCTTCAACTTCATTAAGGAAAATTGTATTGGTGTTTGCAGTTTGTCGGCTAGATACGTGTTAATATCAAATTCACCAAATAACAAGGCATCGACAAACTTCTGGTTCACCAATGGTAATGTTCCATCTATGGCCCATGTATACACTCTTCCGGAGAATTTCCAAAAGAGTGGCACTTGAATAACAATGCATAGTATGTATAATGATATTGAAATCGATTTGAATACAGTTGAAGATGTGATTTGTAGGAATTTTTTCCAAATCAAATCAAGTGGGATATACTGTGGCATTGCTGGGTCATAAATAATCTTAAACTTATAAGGGGAGTTACAAATGTCACATTTCTCAGTGGATTTGTTTGAATGTTTCAACCATTCCATCAAACAATCTTGATGAATATATTTGATTGACCCTCGACATTTGCATGGATGATATAGAGGTTGTGATGAAGTTGCTTCACCACGACATATACGACATGTGTGATCTGTTGATGACATGAAGAAACCTAATCAAAAAGAACAAGTTAGTCAAAATGGAATTATCGAATGGCAAAAAAAAATTTTTTTTTTTTCTTTTTTTTTCTTTTTTTTGGAGTTTGAATTAAAAGTGTGTTTTAAAGAATTGATTATATTTGAGTGTGAGATTACGTAAATGTATATTTTGGGAGAAAAACAAGAAACACAACGATTGTGTGATTACAGAATAGAAAAACCTCAACTAATTAATATATTAAACGAGTATTACACATAATCATCGTAACATGTCCTGATTTAAGTATGGCTTTTCTTCTTTTTCTTTTTCAGTTGTTTTGAATCATTCCTAGTATTTGAATTATCTTTCAGGTTCTGCCCATTTTCACGTTCTTCGTGCTCTTCATCAACCTCTTCCTCGTCCTCGTCCTCGTCATCTTCATCATCATTGTTTTTATTATCATATTTATCATCATCAAACATCTTTTTCGCTTTCTCTATTTTATAACTTTGCTCTAGAATGTATCGGAAACGAGCTAATTTCATAGGATCATTTCTTAAAGTAAATGCCAAATCATTCAACTTGACTCGTGTTCGATTTTGACTCTTTGCAAAGTTTACCATCGAATACGATATTTGTGAAATGTATTCGACCAACACATCCTCTAATGCATTGACAGTGGCCTCGGTACTCACGGGTCGATCACCCATCGCATATAGCAAATTCTCTATATCTTTTGCAAATAACCGTTGACGCTTTCTCTTCTTTTTCTGATTAGTGACTGATGGCAATTGCGGATGTTTGGTGAAAGACATGTTGTGCAGATATGTATATACATGTACTGTTATGATTATTTGTTGTTAAAGTAGGTGTTGTCAGAAGTTGTGTGTGTGTTTTTTTTTGGCTCTTTTTTTTTTTTTTTAGAGAGAGAGAATTGTTTATCCCGCAGACACAATGAATCCAATCTTTTGCAATTAAGATATCATCCTAAACACATTATACTAGAATTAAAGTAAGAAAGAAAACATAATTATTCTTTAAACATATATTTTGAACAAATTTGAGCTATATATATATATAAAAAGGAGAAGAAGCTGACCAGCAAATTATAAATTACTCTTAATTTCAACTTGGTCCTTTTGAACATCAGGACCAAGCCCTTGTTGTGCAACAACATCCATTGCTGCTTTGAAATAGTCAAGCATTGAAGTAGAAATATTTGGGTATTCATAGTTGGTTGTTCTTTCAACATGTTGACAACCAGCAACAGGTGGCTTGTTAGAGAATCTATCAATAATCCAAGTCAAAGCGGCTGGGGCACCAACAATGGATTCAGTAATGTGACCGTTTGTCAAATCTTCAGCAAATTCCAATGAAGCAATACCAGCATCACACCAATTTTGATAAGTTTTCTTAGTATTGACAATAGGAACAATTTGATCAATAGCACCATGGTAAATCAAGATGGGGATTTTTGGAACTAATTTTTTTTGATAAACCAAACCGTTATCTCTAACAATCTTACAAACTGCTCGGTTTTTGAAGATACCCCAACCTGATTTGAACACCTTATTGCCACCGGTTAAAAATCTAGTTCCCACATACTTTATCAAGCTATCTGTCAAACAATGGTTGTCAATTTTATTGAAGATTGATTGTTTATTAGTATCATTTTGTAATATTTCTTTAAACTCTGGATATTCATTTGCAACACCACCTAAAACATTGGCTGCAATTCCTGCAAAAACAGTATTATCGGTGGCTTCTACTGTAGCGGTTATGTTGGTAACAAATCCACCTAATGCAGCACCCAACAAGTTCCCGCTCAATTCAGGTGCATATTCTGGTTGTAAAGCAGCTGCCCAACCAGAGGCTAATGATCCACCAGAGTATCCCCACATAACAACTTTGGCATCTTCTTTAATATTGGTAGTATTACCGGACTTTAAGGCTGCACGAATGGAGTTTAACACAGCTTGACCAGATTGTTTACCAACAGTGAATGCCAGTTTGGGACCTTCATAATCTGGAGATACGACATAATATCCTTGTTCCAACAATGGTGCCAATAAAAATGTTTCAGCTTGGGTAGCCAAAGTACTCATATCAGAGCCAAATTGAAGAGCATAAGAGGGGGCACAGTCAGCTTTAGCAGCGTTTTCAAAAACTTGATAAGAAGCAACCTTGGAAGGGTCAGCATTGAATGGTTCCATAACAGTGGTGACGATGACATTTGGGTTACCGAAGGAATCTTCAGATCTAACTAAAAGTTGCCAGGAGTTTTGGATCTTGAGGGGAACAAACTCACCAGTGATGGATTTTGGGATTTTTCTAAAGTGTAAGATATCACCAACAGCAGCTTTTTCAAAACCTTCAGGAGCATTGTAAAAGGGATCAATTGATGGTTTTGTTGGAAGTAAAATACCAGCATAGATTGGAGCAATAAGGAAAAGTATTAAGTATAACATTTTCTTGTTTGGATAAGTAAAAACTTAAAAAAAACGAATTGTTAAAAAAGAAGGATGCCATTTATGTTGAATTTATACTTTTCCAAGACTGAGTAATGCTAAGGCACTCTCTGCTTTTATTTTTGAATTGATTTCATCAACAGTACGCTTAAATTACTGTTGATTGTTTTACAATTGCATCATCTGATTGTTACACTATTGTTAAGTTAAAGTTGTGACACTTCATGATTCATGATTATATTTGAAAAACATACACTTCTATACGAAGTATTGGGTAACTGATGTGTAAATATTAGGATTGTTATTGACCAGAAGTGGACCATCTCTTTGTTAATACAAACAAAAACAAAAACAAAAACAAGAATTCAAGCAATGATGTCAAATTGCAGTTGTTTTTGTACTCTTGGAAATTGACAGGTCTCTCCATTTTTAAACAGTTTTTGATTTGGGTGCAATATTCTTGCAGTATTCTTGCAATTCTTTTGCATTAAGAGAAATATTCTTGCAATTGTTGTTTTGGTTACTGCATTATCTCAGTATTGTTCACCACTCATGTTTGGCTTTGTGTGATTGTTTTGATTTCCCGTAAAACAATAGTGTTTATTACGAGAGCACAGTTCCAGAATAAACAATAAATGTACCTCGCATTGTTTAGCTATAACTTTAGAAATGCCGTGCAATATCTTCGTTTCCAAAAGCAATTGCGCTAGATTGTTTGTTTATGATCTTGGTGTATCATATCAAGTCACAACAAATCGAATACGGAATGGGTTGTGGCAACAACAATACAGATTCCCACTAACCAATCGATTATTGTAGCCTATTGCCAATTTGTCATTTACCATTCTCTGATTCCTCTGTTTAAACCTCGTTAAGTTAACTCTACTCTTCTTCCATCGCTTGTGTCTATATACGAAGTATACAATATAAAATATAATTTTCTTCTTCCCACTGTTTATATTGTCAACCTATCTAGAAATGTGGAAGTAGATTAGATGTGTAAACATAATTCTAGGTTTACTAAATTCCTTTTGCCCAATTCATTTGTCCAATTCAATATTGTAGCTGGTTATCCCTCTCAGTAAAACCAATTGCGGATATAGTTCAATAAGCAGTAATAGAGTACAACATTAGATTGTAATCAGTATTAGTGAATTAGTTGCTTAACTATTTATTATAAATTTTCATCAAAATCTGGTGAAAATTCTAAGAAAAAAAAACTCAAACTCTTTACCTTTCTAATAACCATAAATAATTCGTAAATACATATAACATAACTCCAAGAAGAGCTTTAAAGGTATAAAGTATAAAATTGAGAAAGCAGTTATATTGGGTTTTCATTGCAACATCTTACTAACAAGTTAGATAGTTTAACCAAAGTCTTAGGATAATTGACTTGGCAAAATCCGACCAAACCGTGGTAGAACAAAAGCCAAGATTAAATCATCAAACTTTATCTTTACTGGTTTATCACCGTATACCATCACTATATCTGTTATTGACTATGACCAGACAAGGCTTATACCAAGAAGTAAGTGGAATAAGCACTCAAAAGAAAGTAGATGATTCGGGAATACATAATATGCAGCAATAAATTCAGATGACCATGACTTGGAACAATAGCAAAATGTAACATTGTGTATAGCCTTGTAATTGAGCTTTGTACTACATTCCAACTTTGTCACAACTGGACCATTTTCACTTACCATCTAGCTCCAGTTAAACTCCTCGATGGGTAGTGGTGGATGATGATTAATGTCTATATCCATGTATATGATTTTTCTGGGCAAATCCCAATGACTAAGGAAATACAAATTCTTGGCTTAATTAACCGTTTTGCCAATTGGGTTTGTCTAATTACACACGTGGGAGAAGAGAAAGGAAACGCAGTTGATGAATTCTTTCTAAACAGCCAATATTTGTATTTAATATATATACATATATTTCATAAACAATCCAATCAAAAGTCAAATCTGAATAGTCGTGTGTGTTTATATGTTGTGTGGATGGATAAATTATCATCTGCTTCCTTCCAACAACAACAGTAGAAACAATGATTAGATTTTAGTGCAATTTAAAGTTTTGTTAGTAAGGGAAAAAAAGAAAACCAATTTTGTGTAATCTCAATCCTTAATTAATTAATTAAAAACCGGCAATAATTGCCTAATGGCTAAGCAAAATTAGCTTTTTTTTTTTTTAAAATCTTAAATCAGTATATATTACTATTCATCCATAAGTAACATCGCTAATATCATAACCATAATCATATTAAGATACTTTGACTGTTAAAATTTCTGCCTTCCAAAGTATAAATTGATGACTATTTTCCTCCCTCCCTCCTTTCCCTTTTCAATCATTAGTATTCTTTTTCACTTTTGGAGAGAAAAAAAAAAAAAAAAGTTTGCAACAAAACCCATCAATTGCTTGAGAGATTAACATTTCCAATCAATCTACCACACACACACAAACTTTTTTATTTGAGTTCTATAACACTAGTCTACTTCCTTGTGTTTATTATTGTTTTTGTTTTAGAATTTGAAAATAAACGGCGCTACTAAAATTAACGAGAAAAATGGCTCTTCTGTTAGTGAGAGCTATGAAAATGAAAGCAGTAAGAAATCGATATATGACAATGTTCAAAGTATAGAAGCTTATAGATTAACAGTGGAAAATGTTGCTCAAGAATTTGCTACCAATATAATCAAGGGGTTATCAACTCAAGATGCAGCAAAACGCTTGCAATCTTATGGACCTAACAATTTAGGTAAAGAAGAATCAATTTCATATGTTAAAATTCTTGCTCATCAAGTTTTCAATGCCATGATTTTGGTATTGATTATTAGTATGATCATTGCTCTTGCCATTAAAGATTGGATTTCCGGTGGAGTCATTGCTGGGGTGATTTTAATTAATGTTATTATTGGGTTTGTCCAAGAGTTAAAGGCTGAAAAAACTATGGGATCATTAAGAAATTTATCTTCCCCCACGGCAAGAGCAACTAGAAATGGTGATGATCTTACTATCCCAGCCGAAGATGTTGTTCCTGGTGATATTGTTCATGTCAAAGTTGGCGACACTGTTCCGGCCGATATTCGATTGTTTGATTGTATGAACTTAGAAACTGATGAAGCCTTGTTGACTGGTGAATCATTGCCAGTAGCAAAAAATTATCAAATAGTTTATGATGATTATTCTGTGCCAATCCCAGTTGGTGATCGTTTGAATTTGATATATTCTTCATCAATAGTCTCAAAGGGAAGAGGTTCCGGTATAGCTATTGGAACAGGATTGAATACGGAAATTGGTTCCATTGCAAAATCATTGCAAAGTGACAATGGGTTGATTAGAAAAGTCGATAAATCAAATGGACGTCAACCACAAAAAAGAGAATATTTCCATGCCGGGTTGGGAAGTATTTATGATATTGTTGGTAACATTTTAGGTGTCACTACTGGAACTCCTTTACAAAAAAGATTATCCTGGTTGGCAATTTTGTTGTTTTGGGTGGCAGTGGTATTTGCTATTGTTGTTATGGCATCTCAGAAGTTCCATGTCAATAAAGAAGTGGCCATCTATGCCATTTGTGTTGCATTATCAATGATTCCTTCTTCACTCATTGTTGTTTTAACAATAACTATGGCGGTTGGCGCCCAAGTAATGGTTACTAAAAATGTTATTGTTAGAAAATTAGATGCATTAGAAGCATTGGGAGGAATTGATAATATTTGTTCAGATAAAACCGGTACTTTAACTCAAGGTAAAATGATTGCCAAAAAAGTTTGGTTACCAAATGTTGGTACATTGGACGTACAAAATTCCAATGAACCATACAATCCAACTATTGGAGACATCAAATACTCTCCATTTTCACCAAAGTTTATTAAAGATACCGACGAAGAAATTGATTTCAATAAACCATATCCTGATCCAATGCCTGAATCTATGCACAACTGGTTGGTGACTGCCACTTTGGCCAATATTGCTACAGTGAATCAAATAAAAGATGAAGAAACAGGAGAATTATTTTGGAAAGCTCATGGAGATGCTACAGAAATTGCCATTCAAGTCTTTACTACAAGATTAAATTTTGGTCGTGAATCAGTTGCCCAAGGCTATGAACATTTAGCTGAATTCCCATTTGATTCTTCGATCAAAAGAATGTCTGCCATCTATAAAAAAGGTAATGACGCTAGAGTTTATACCAAAGGTGCTGTTGAGAGAGTTTTAGGGTTGTGTGATTACTGGTATGGTGAAAGGACTGAAGACAATTACGATTCTCAAACTTTGATCAAATTAACTGAAGATGACATCAACTTAATTGAAGAAAATATGGTTGCTTTATCATCACAAGGTTTACGTGTATTGGCATTTGCAACTAGAGAACTTGGTGACGCTGATATAAATGATCGTGAACAAGTTGAATCACATTTGATTTTCCAAGGTTTAATTGGTATTTATGACCCACCAAGAGAGGAAACTGCCCCATCTGTGAAATTATGTCACAGAGCCGGTATCAATGTTCATATGCTTACTGGTGATCATCCAGGTACAGCCAAGGCTATTGCTCAAGAGGTTGGTATTTTGCCACGTAATTTATATCATTATAGTGAAGATGTGGTTAAGGCAATGACAATGACTGCTAATGAATTTGATGCTTTAAGCGATGAGGAAATTGACAAATTACCTGTTTTACCTTTAGTCATTGCTCGATGTGCACCAAAGACTAAAGTTCGTATGATTGATGCCTTACATAGAAGAAAGAAGTTTGCTGCTATGACTGGTGATGGTGTCAATGATTCTCCATCTTTGAAGAAAGCCGACGTTGGTATTGCCATGGGATTGAATGGGTCAGATGTTGCTAAAGATGCTTCTGACATTGTATTAACTGACGATAATTTTGCTTCAATTTTGAATGCCATTGAAGAAGGTAGAAGAATGTCATCAAATATTCAAAAATTTGTATTACAATTGTTGGCGGAAAATGTGGCACAGGCTTTATATTTGATGATCGGTTTAGCATTTATTGATGCTTCCGGGTATTCAGTTTTCCCATTGAGTCCGGTCGAAGTTTTATTTGTTATTGTTATCACAAGCACATTTCCTGCTATTGGGTTAGGATTCTGTGGTGCCGATGATGATATTCTTGAAAAGCCACCAAGTAGTACCATTTTCACATGGGAAGTCATTATAGATATGTTTGGATATGGGTTTATAATGGCAGTTTCTTGTTTATTATGCTTTGTGATTATTGTTTATGGAGCCGGTGATGGTGATTTAGGAGTCAATTGTAATTCTATTGATGCAAACACCAATACTTGCTCTTTAGTTTTTAAGGGGAGATCTGCTGCTTTTAGTGTAATGACATGGTGTGCCTTGGTGTTATCTTTAGAATGTCTTCACCCAAGATCATCGGTTTTCCATTTCCCAACTCGAGATCTTTGGGCCAATCAATTTTTACTTTGGTCGATTCTTGGTGGGATTGTTTCTGTTTTCCCCGTTATTTATATCCCTGTTATCAACACTAAAGTATTTTTACATAAATCTATTACTTGGGAATGGGGTGTTGCAATTGGTTGTACCTTATTGTTTTTATTAGGAGCTGAGGTTTGGAAATGGGGTAAACGTATAATTTCAAGAACAGCAAAGGCTAGCAATCCTGAATATGAATTGGAGAGAAATGATCCATTTCAAAAGTACGCATCATTTAGTAAATCCAATACGATGGTGGTAGTATAGAAGTTCATAGTGATCTTTTTCCATTATAAAGAGTTGAAGTTGTAGTTTAGTTTAGTTTATTTTATTTTATTTTATTTGATTAAACCACTGGTATAGTTAATATGTGCTCTTTTTCTTTGGCTTTTAATAAATAAACTGATTTCTTTCATCTAAATTAGGAAGTGGCCATTGCGCTGCGCTTTAATTAAGAAATAATTGTGGTGTCGATGAATAATTAGTGTATTTTTCCACTTGCCCCACCACCACCATCACTACCTAAATTTTATTACCGATATGGAAGAGTGGGGGTAGGCACTAAAATTGACAAAAGGAGCTCAACAAATATCGGACAGAAAATCAATTACTGTGGGTCCCAAACTTTTTAAATTCCGCGTCCCTGCCTAATCAATCAATCTTATCAGTAAATAGCACCTCTCTAAACGCGCTTGGTTTCCCAAAATGGAGCATTGGCGATAGTTTTCATATCAGGAAATATGTTGGTTAAATAAATCAAACTCCACCTACAAACCTTACTCGACATAAATCTAATTTTTGTATAATATATAAATAGAGTTTAGATAGCTCTCTAGATACTTTTCTAATACATATTATTTATTCCCTTCTTTATAGATTCCAATTATACTCTCTTTTTTTTTTTTTTTTTTATTTCAAAGCATTATTCCCAATATAACTTCACCAATTACAAAATACAAATCCAATGTCAGAATCAGTATCTTATGAAACTTTTTTAATTACGGATCCACTTGATAAGTATGAGGATTCGGAAGTTTATACCAAGGAATGGTTACCAAAAGTTGAAAAATATAGACAAGACTTGGAGGATGCTATTCCCAAAAACTATACTACTGAATTACCAAAACCAATTGATGATTTAATAAAAGATCAATTCAATGCTATTGATTACTTGTACTCTCAAAAGTTATTGACACCGGAAGAATTTGCTATTACCGATTTATCAGCCACTGAATTAGCCAAAAAAATCGCTGCTGGTGAATTGAGTTCCGTCGAAGTATTTAAAGCGTTTGCCCATCGTGCAACATTGGCACACCAATTCACTAATTGTGCCATGGAACTTTTCATTGATGAAGGGTTAAAGCAAGCAGAAGAAAGAGACAAATATTTTAAAGAACATGGGAAACCCATTGGTCCTTTACACGGAATTCCAATTTCTTTGAAAGAACAAATGAATTACAAAGACAAGATTACTCATGGTGGATATGTTTCTAAAATTATCAACATTCCTAATTCTCATGGTGTAACAATATCAACCTTAGAAAAATTAGGTGCAGTTTTCTATGTTAGAACTTCTCAACCACAGACTTTAATGCATCTTGATTCAGCTAATAATTTCACTGGGCTTACCAAGAACCCATTCAATTTGTTGTTATCGAGTGGTGGTTCTTCTTCTGGAGAAGGTGCTATTGTAGGATATGGCGGTTCTGCAATTGGGGTTGGGAGTGACATTGGTGGTTCAATTAGAGCCCCGGCTGCTTATTCTGGTTGTCATGGGTTGCGTCCAACAACTAAACGTATCTCAGTTAAAGGCGGTGTTAGTAGCGGAGCTGGCCAAGAATCAGTACCAGCAGTTGCTGGACCAATGGCAAGAAGTATAGATGATTTGGAATTGTGGATGAAAGCTTACATCAATGAAGGTAAGCCATGGGAATCTGATTCGACATCTTTACCAATGCCTTGGCGTGACGTATCAACCCCGAAAATTAGCGATTTAACCATTGCAGTCATTAGAGACGATGGTTTAGTAAGGGTCTCACCTCCAATTAGACGTGCCTTGAATACTGTAGTTGAAAAATTACAGGGTGCAGGTGCTAAAATAATTGAATTTGATCCACCAAACACCAAGTTAGCATATGAAACTGTTCACAAAATGTACAATTGTGATGGGAACTATATGCAGCATAAACTTTTGTCAGATTCCGGTGAACCTTTGACAAAATTAACCAAATGGAATTTGAACTATGGAGAAGGTGCTAAACATTACGATGTTGCTTCAAACCGTGAGTTGAATGTTACAAGAGATCAATTGAGAGATGAATACAACGATTTTATGGTTCAAAACAAGGTTGACTTTATCTTGAGTCCAACATACAATAATGTTGCTCCCCACAGTGAAGAAGTTTACAACTGGTCCTACACTTCTTTGTGGAACATTTTGGATTTCCCAACCTTGTCCTTCCAAACCGGCATTTTCCAAGATCCGACAAAAGATAAATGGACAGAAGAAGACTTAAAATACAAATATCGATCTAAATTGGAACAATTGGAAAACGAAAATTACGACCCTGCTAAATTTCTAGGAGCCCCAGTGGGTTTGCAATTGTCTGGGAAAAGATACTTTGATGAAGAAGTTTTGGCTGCTGGTAAGGCCATTGTTGATCTTTTAGGTGTTGATTTGTATAAACACTAAACTAGAAAAACAATCAGAGCTACAAATTAAATATATGTCTAATATATAGTAAGTTATTTTGTTCCTGATAGATGCAAAAACAAAATGGAAAGCACTTTATAGTAATTTTACACACTTTCTTCCCATTGAACTCCACACCATTCTTCTATATATCCAACTTGATTGGCATCGAAATTTTCCTCTGGTATGAAATCTTCTTCATCAGTGCATACTATAATGGTTCCCCAAGACATTCCGTTGAGTATATCATTAATTTCCACATTTTTATTGTTCCCAAGATCTTCCAAATCCATTATTGCCTTGGGCATCAATTGTAATTCAAATCTCCGTTTACTAGACGGATTGAAACTTGGTCTGGGAATATTCGCTGGTTGTGCCAAAAATTTCTTTGCAACATCATCTTTACCACTATATAATAATGGCTTACCTCCAAGATCGTATCGTAAGACTTGTCCAGGATTGTGTTTGACTGTATTGGAAAACATCTCAAAATACTTGTCGTTTAACATATTTGAAATCTGATTAGCTTGAGGGTTATCTAATCCTGAAGCTGATGCAGATGAACTCAGTTTCTCTAGAATATCCAGCTCATCGTACTCTTCTTTCTCTATCAAGTGTTTATATTTTTCCAATTCAGGGTCACCCAGTATTTTTTTAAATTTTTCATTATCAACGTATACAAATGACCCACGATATTCCGGGAGGTCGTCTTGTAACTTTTTCACAGGTCTAGGTTTGGGAGCGTTTTGAGAGGCAACATCTGCATACGATTTGGATTTTCCGGCTTCTTTTTGCTCTTCCTTTTCTTCTTCAGGTTTCTTAGAAAATGGATTCTGACCAAATGGATTTGAAAAGGGATTACTGTTCCCACAAAATGGATTTGATGCTTGTGTCGTATCTTTTTTTTTGAACAAGTCTTTTGTCAATTCGTCATTAAACTTCTTTTGTTTCTCCAACTTCAACTTAGCATCCATATCCCTTTGCAATGCTTCCTGATTTTCCATTTTGATTCTATTAACAGTTTCAGAATCTTTAATAATTCCTCTAATCACTTTAATGCTCCCCTTTTTACCTGAGCAACTCTTTGTATTTTTACATCCAAATAAATAAATCACCCTATCATATAATTTGCCATCTATTGGTGCAAATGCCTGTAAGTACAAAGCCAATTTTCCATTACACACATCACACGTTAACGATTTTTCTGCAGGTTTGGAATCTGGATGCAACCACACTGGTTGTCCACCTATGAAGGTATCTTCAATGGTTGGAAGATCGTTATCTTCAGGGTTGCTGGCATCACTTATTATAGGAGCATCAACAAAACCCAAAAGTACCTTGGATTTTGTAGATTCATCAAAAGATTCTTCATCAGAAGAATATTCATCATTGGCAGACATATTTGTTAGAGTATTCCTTGTTGAACCAGAGATGAGATTTAACAAGAGAAATTTTTTTTTTTTTTTTTTTTTTTTTTTTTTTTTTTTTTTTGGTTTTATTTTTACCAATAGTATTTCCAAAATCTTGCTGCACTGCTTGATTCCCTATATTGACCAACTATTATGTACAAAAATAAATCCTCTATCTATTTACAAGTATCTTTTATGTAGGATTTCTTCATAAACCTGTATCTTATCCCCTGCTTCAAAATCTTGCCATTTCTCAAATGCTATACCACAATCTTTGCCCTTTGTAGCTTCAGTGATGTCATCCTTAACATGTTTCAAAGACGATAATTTGCCGCAGTAAACCTCTACACCATTACGTAATACCTTCACTTGCGATGAACTTTCTATGGATCCTGTTGCAACTTTGCAACCAGCAATCTTGACTTTCTGCTTTTTAACAGTTACCACAAACACATCTTTTATATCCACTTCACCCAAGGTTTTGATTTCTACCCTTGGTTTCAAATGAGAACTTAATTCATCCGTAACGTCTTCAATCAACCTATAAATAATATTATGCTCTTTAACTTTAACTTTTTCTTTGTCAGCACGAACAGCAATAGGCTTTGGTACTTTCATATTAAAACAGAAAATAGTAGCACCAAAAGTTTTAGCAAGTTCAATATCACTGTCTGTTGGAGGGCCGGCTTCATGAGATATAACAACAGACTCAACTTCTTCGTTGCCCAATCCATCAATGCTCTCTTTAATTGCCTCTGCTGATCCAAACACGTCAGACCTCACAATATAATTACATTTTATAGACTTTTTGTCCTGTTCAGCTTTTTCCAATGTACTGGTATCCAAACCGGCTTTCTTCAATTCGGCAATTTTCTCCAATCGCTCAGCCTCTTTTATTTCCTCTAATCGTTTCACATTAATATCTTCAATGTCTCTGGTTGCCTGGATCTCTTGTGATCTGGTAATACGATGATCAATTACTTTCTTTGCGATCTGTTCGGAATTTGCCTGTAAAATCTGATCCCCACTGTCAGGTAAATCTTTCCAGCCCCAAATCCTCACCGGTGTTGATGGTCCTGCTAATTTAACCATTTTTCCATTTTCGTCTTTCATTCCTCTTATTTTACAAAATGTTTTACCAGCCACAATAATATCACCATTTTTCAAAGAGCCTCTTCGAACTAATACTGTTGCAACATTACCCATTCCCTTGACCACCTCTGATTCGATAATCCACCCTTCTGCATGGATTCCCTTCGGTTCAGCTTTAAAATCATACATTTCACTCAAAGTTATGACTGCTTCTTCCAATTTATCCATATTTAAGCCAGTTTTTCCCGAAACTTGTACTGTTTGTGTTTCACCGCCATAGTCTTCTATATCCACATTGTGCAGTGAAAGGTCACTCAAAACTTTCTCAATTTTGACTCCTGGTTTATCACATTTGTTTATTGCTACAATCATTGGCACACCAGACTTTTTAGCGTGTTTGATGGCTTCAATGGTTTGAGGCATAACAGAATCATCTGCTGCAACCACCAAGATAACAATATCAGTAATTATGGCACCTCTTTCTCTCATTTTCAAAAACGCAGCATGTCCAGGTGTATCCAAAAAAGTGATTCTCTTTTTCGACTTTGGAGTTGTCACAGAGAAAGCACCTATATGCTGAGTAATACCACCAAACTCTTGTGATACTATAGACGATTTTCTCAAGTAGTCAAGGATAGTAGTCTTCCCATGATCAACATGTCCCATGATGGTGACAACTGGTGGCCTTTCCTCTAGTAAATCTGGTTTAACTGGCGCGGGAAATAAATCGTCACCACTCTCATCCTTGACATCAACCTCAATACCATATTCATCTGCCACCATTGCAGCATTCTCCCTATCCAAAATATAGTTATGTCTGATATCTTCAAACCCCAAACCCTCCAATTTTCTAAAAACATCGTTAAGGGGTACATGCATAATTGTAGCTAGGTTGGAAGCAGTGATAAAAGGGGGAAGCTGTATCTTAACCAATTTCTTAACTGTTTTTCTGAGTTTCTTTGGCTGTATCCGCTTACGAGGTACAGATGGCAGCACAGAAGTCCGTGCTTGTGAAGTAGCACGCGAACCCAAATTGGCTGAGCTAGGTTTTGAAACCTTTTCCTGTCCAGAATGTACTTGCTGAGAACGATTTTGCTTTAATTTCTCTAAATCCTGTTTTACCGAAGTTTGTTTATTGTAGTTTCTGCTGTTTTTACTAGAGGCTTCATTGAATGCATTTGGATTTCTTTGAGTCTGACGATTCGTTTCTTTTTGTAACTGATTTCGAGTTTGACCTTGCTTGGCGTATTGTTTGGCAAACCTGTTGATTTTGGGCTCCACTTCTGGTGTAGATTCAGAAGATCTCACGTTATTTGAAGAATTTGCATATAATCTTCTCCATACCGGACGAGCACAAGCTACCTTTGATACAGTTCTTGATAGCATGGACACTTGAGCTAGATATAATAGGGTGATGCCTGATTCAATATGGTGTAGCATAGTACAAAGAATATTTAGCAGAGTTTTTTTTTTTTTTTTTTTTTTTTTTCCGGTATACTTTTTTTTGGTCTGTCTTCTCCCATCACTTGCATTTAATTACGTATTACATGCGCATTGGTCACTAAACTTATATTAGACAACAGGAACCATTCTATACATAATCTCCGTTTGAGATGATATTTCCCAAACCTTTTCTTTCCCTCAAACTAGCAATTAACTCATCTATATCTTGAAAATTGCTGTCATCACAAGCAAAATTGCGATGCCTGTTAGTCATAATATGTTCATCAAAATTAGTATACTTAACACGACAGTTCTCACAATAACCCGAAGCATGCTCCTTTTCTTTCTTTTCAGTTGTGTTTGTCGTTTTCTTTTTCATCAAAATCCTCCTCTTCAAGTTATTCAACTGTTTGGAAGGAACCTGTGATAATGCTGGACCTAACCCGTTCCCACCGGCCATTGCAGCGGCACTGTTCAAGTTGGAATCCATTGAGGGCTGAACTGCATTAGAAGCCCCATTATACCCAGAAGCCATTGCCTCAAATGCTTTCGACTGAATGCAAGAAGAGTTTCTGTTTAGTGGTTGACGAAATCTGGGGTCTTCACTAGGTTCCTTGACAGTGGAATCGTCTTCTTCATCAACTTTGTCTGTGCTGGTGCTCGTGGCAGTGAAGCCATGCACACTCATTGAAATACCATTGATCATTTTATATGTGGCCAATCTCAAGGCCTGACGATGTGCTTGATTAGCTTCAAATTTTCTTAACCGTTTGAGCCGTTTTCTCTCCAGATTCTGGTCTGTGGGATCTTCTATAAATGGACACTTGCCGTCCAATGATAACCGCATAATCGGATACTGATCACTCCATTCACGAATCGCAATAGGCCGCACTGTCTGGGTCAAGTCATAGACATACAAATAGTTCTTGCCCAAATAATGTAAATCATCACGTTTTGCATTTGGATCCCTATCTGTTGAACCATATATTTTTTCTTCTTTCAACAAATTGTACAAATCGGGTTTCTCATTATTGTTGGTCAATGACGGAGGAAGAAGTGTATGTGTATTAACCGCAAGCTCATCGACCCCAGTCTGGATATTGATGCCAAGATGTTTTAAAAAACGAAACACTTTTTCATAGTTCCAAACCTTTATACTGGCTTTGCTTACGTTGCTGAAGATGTCATGGGGAGAATACTCGGCCTTGCTATCGTATGGACGTTTGGAAATAATTATAGTTACATTGTTGTCATAAAAAGGAGTCACTTTGCACCCAACTAGTCTCAATAGTTTATGTGCTTTTCTATACTCTAGCAGTTGCTGGTCTCCTTCAAAGTAAACAATTGAACTCTTCATGATTCTTCTCCAGGACTGTTGCCATTCATGCATTTCATCTCCAACAAGCTTATCATTATTTTTCAGCTGATGAGATGATTTTTTTGGTTTATGAACAACCTTTTCTTGTTGTGGTTGTGGTTGTGGTTGTTGCGTAGGTTGTTGTTTACCTGGGGACTCTATTTTAGCACGCTTATGAGGTGATGGGATGTTAGAATTCGTCTCTTTCAATGGCTGCCTAGGTTTTGCCAAGGAAGGGAATTTCCTCTTTAGGTTATTCACACTCTCATGTTCTTCCACTCTCGACATTCCTATTTGATGGTGATTCGTCAATCAACTTTATTGTACCTGGGTTCTATTTCAAGAACTAGATGGAGGAAAAAAAAAAAATATAGTTGAAGAATAACGCCAATAAAATATAGTGGACAGGAATGTGAGAGAGAGAAAGAGAAAAAAAAGTTCATTACGCGAATGGCACAAAAAAAAAAGCAACTTGGTACATATAAAGGTAAACACTGAAACAGACTTCCGTATCTGGTAGTAAATGATAAAGAACAATAGGAAGAGGTTCAAGAATGCTAATTTATCTTTCACAGCTGGATCATATTGAGAAAGCAGTGTCCATTTTATGTAAAACTGGTAGCAAAACATTTCCTAAAGTTGTTGCAAGATAATAGTTGTGAAACAGGTAGATTAGTCTAGCATAGAGCCATAAAGAAAACTTTATACAAAACTGTGACAAATCCAAATATATATATAGCTGACAAACAAACCGTACCATTCCCACTATAATAATACAAGTAGCCTAACCTATCTAATTTTCTAGTTAATTAGATTCATAAAAATCTATTTAGCTCGTCTAGTAAATCCAGACGATTCAAATTTTTACCAATAAAGACCAATTTATTCTCCTTGACTTCTTCCAACAACTTACCATTTTCTATAATTTCATATGTGTCTCGTACGCCCTGTACCACTCTTACATCATCCCCATGAACTAAAAGACCTTTCAAACGATGAACTTCTACAGTTTTGCCATTGACCAGATTGTCCCAAAGAACATGCTGCAAGAAGTTTTCGATTTTGGAAAACCCTTGTTCAGTTTCCAAAAATGGAAAAGCTATGGTAACTGTACTGATTCTATCATCGTGAAATGATGATTCAGAAATGGTCAATTTTGAGTCAACGTCAAATGCATGAAGATCCAAAATTTTAGAAATTTCAATATCTCCAAAGCTAGTTGTATGTATGGGAGAAGTTTGGTTGATCTGCCTAATTCTTTCAGTGATAGGTTCGGTGTCTGATACTTTATCAATTTTGTTCAATAATATAACATCTGCCAAGGCAAGTTGCAAGTGCGCTGTAGTAATCCCATCTTCAAACTTAACGTCCTCCCCCAAACTCTCCTTATGCCAGTGTCCTCCACTATCATCCAAGCATTTGATTATATGTTCAGCATCAACCACAGTAACAACTCCATCTATGTATATGTTTGATGCCAACCCATCATCCAACCAAAACATTTTGGCAATCGGGGCAGGATCTGCTACACCCGTGGTCTCCAATAAAATATAATCTATTTTATCCTTTGAATTTTCAATCAAATTTTCAATCGCAGTAACCCCGTTATCTTTAACAGTGCAACAAAGGCATCCATTGCCAATATCCAACCACTCCTGAACACTGCTACCTTGATCCTGAATTGTCACCGATTTTTCTATAACTGACGAGTCTCCAAACTCATTGAGAATAATTGCTAGTCGCTTGTTTGCAGTTTTTCCAATCTTTTGCAACAATGTCGACTTTCCTGAACCCAAATAACCAGTGACAATAGTAATTGGTATTTTTTTGGCCATTGCAGTAGGTGTCAGAGATGAAGGAACAAAAGGGACAACAGGGACCTGTTCAGTTTTAATAACGCCATTTTCGGGGAGTTCTGTGACTAACTCAGGAATCTCATCCATTATAAGATTATCAAGAGAATAGTAATTTTAAAAAAAATACCAAACGAACTATTCGCCTATAAGTTATTGGTTGAAAATATTCAAATTTTTTTTTTTTTTTTTTTTTTTTTTTGGCCTTTTTACCTCTCGTTGCAAACTCGAGCCGTATTAAATTCCAATTTTTTTTCAAAATATATTTCCAACTTCTATCTACTCTTTTGCTTGTCATTGCATTAAAGAGCTCATAATGTATCGCTTTAACAAAGTTCTAGATGCATCACTCATTGCATTAGTCTCCTTTCATTTATTTATATCCCCATTCACCAAAGTGGAAGAGTCATTCAATATCCAAGCAATTCATGATATCTTAAGATTTGGCGTTTTCCCGCTTGAGACAATCGACAATTATGACCACAAACAATTTCCCGGAGTCGTTCCAAGAACATTTCTTGGGAGCCTTGTCGTGGCGGGACTCACTAAACCAATATTGTTGTTAAGTTCTGCATTGGGATTTGAAATTGAGGGTTATGAGTTACAAAAATTGGTACGTGCTGTTTTAGGACTTATCAATGTACTCATGTTGATTCAATTAAGAGATAGCATAAATAAAATAACATTAAGAGACAAGAAGAGTAAGAGAAAGGGAGTGATTGGGTTTTGGTATATGATTCTTTTATTATCCCAATTCCATTTGCTTTATTATTCATCGCGTACTTTGCCCAACTTTATTGCGTTACCCTTGGTCAATTTTTCCCTTAGTAAAATCATTCAAGGAGATTTGTCGGGTCTTACCTGGCTAGCATTTACAGGTATTGTGTTTCGATTGGAAGTAGGGTTATTTGGGTTAATAATTGCAATTGTGTCATCGTTGGTATTTGGCCAATCTAACATTTTTGGTAATATAATTTACTTGGCCATGGGCACTTTACTAGGTGGATTCACCAGTTTTTGTATCGACTCCTATTTTTGGGGTAGACCTTTGATCCCTGAAGTGGATTCTTTTATTTTTAATATTATTCAAGGAAAGTCCAGTGAATGGGGAACAGAGCCATGGGATACATACTTTAAAAAGTATTTATTTCAATTATTTAGACCACCGGTTATATTGATGTTGGCGATTCCTGGATTGGTGAATGATCCAGCCAATGATGGCACCAAATTTGGAGATAAAAAGTCGGTTCCTCACCCTGCAAGGTATTCGTTGCGTATTTTGTTTGTTTCCTGTATTTTGCTTATCGTTGCAATGTCATTCCAACCACATAAAGAATGGAGATTCATTGTTTATACTATTCCAATTTTCACGTTGCAGGCAGCTAATGGGGTAACAAACATTTGTCAAAAATGGGGGTTGAGCGTACTCAACAAGGTGTTGGTTTTTATTATTGCCGCAAATGTTATTATTAGCTGCATATTGTCGTTGCAGATGGGCTACATTTCTAGTTTCAATTACCCAGGTGGTGACGCTTTGCAATTCACAAACAACTATATTTTGGAAAATTACAAAAATGAAACCGTGTCTGTGCACATGGACGTCCCGGCTTGTATGACTGGAATTACTAGGTTTGGAGAGTTGGATAGTAAACTTGCTATTTATGATAAGAGTGAACAAGATTTTGATATCACTAATTACGATATTATAATTACCCATAACGAGGTCCCAAACTGGGAGTTATTACATTCATCAAGAGCGTTTGACGGAATTTCTCTCAGAATGTTTGTGCAAATACTTATGGCTCAAAGAAAAGACAAGATGACTATCTTCAATATTACAAAATTAATATTAAGCGAATTCGTGCAAGGAGAGTTTGGAACAGTTCATGACATGTTGAGGTCAACAATCACGACCGTTGAATATTTGAACGTTTACAAAAATCTGAATAGAAACCCGCATGTCATACTGGGTGTTCCCGAAACAGAAATAGTCGACCAAGAGATTGATCCCGAGGAAATTCGACAAGATGTAAACGAACAGATAGATAAGTTTGAAAGTGCTGTATTATAAATACTACGTAGCATTTCTAGATTGTAATTTTGTTTTATCCATAGGTGAAAAAGTTGGTTGATCGTCTATTGGGAATACCATTGGTCTAATACGACCCAAACTCTTGGCAGTAGCAATATCTGAATCATTAAACTTTGGTGGCAGCGGCGGCCTAAGATTCGAAGTAATATTAGTGTATGATAGCCGTACAGGAGATAGTTTCTTAGGTGTAGATGACGCTCGCGCTCTTCCAAAATGCTCCCTCAAAGCACTAATATTCTGATTTCGCATTCGCTGGGTAGTTTCTTGAAGTTTAGTTGGACTCGGATCTTTGGAAGTGGTGGGAGTAAATACTCTAATAGGAGAATTTTTCTTTTGGGGAGTCCAACCCATCTCTCGTTGATACTGAAATCTCTTGGAAAGTGGCGATGGATTGCTTATGATGGTGGTATTAGCTTCGATCTCTTTGGTTTTGTAAAACCACAAATCAAAAATAGATCTGACCTTAGCAGTTTCTTTTCTTGTTATAAAATCCTCACACAATTGCTGATGTCGCTTGATGTTCTTATTGTAGAGCATGGACCACTTATGAATAATATTACGTAGTAGATTGAAATTGGTTTGTGCCAATAAGTCTTCTGCCTGATCTTCCAACTGGCTGATTTCTTGAAGACGCTGAAACCAAATGAGAAGAAAACGAGATAAATTTATCTCCTCAAACTGTAAGGCGCTTTCCAATAACTCTTGCTTTTGCTGACTCTTGGCGTGCCAGTTTTCAAAATGTATGGCAACACTAGGTGCTACAGATGTAGAAACACGTTCTTCAATTTGCTTAACAGCCTGCAACTTGGTACGCCAAATATCAAAATATCGTGAATAACGTACAACGTTTGCTGCACTAATATCCATTGTTTCAAGCATTTTATTTAATTTCTCCTCATATTTTTCAAAATATTTCTGCTTCCATACTCTGTAAGCTAATTTTGTGGCAATTGTATCTCCTAAGTGATAAACAGTAATATCCTCATATTTTGTCAATTTTGATTGCCATTTGTGAAAGAAGAATCTTCGAATGAAAAACCGATCTGCTCGTTTCTCTAATAGTTCAATATTACTGTTTTCAACATTCCATTTTTGCACTACCAAACGTTTCATATTTGACTCATAAAATGCCTGAGACTTCACATCAAGCTTTGCTAGTTCAAGTTGTTTACTCCTCCATTTTTGAAAACAATTGGTCATTAAACGAGTATCTTGTTCTTGCTGAAGCTCTCGAAGCTTTATTTCCATTGACCAAGTGTGAAAGCAACGTTGTACCAAAACATGATCAAACAAACTTCTGTTACTTATCAAAATCCGCTTCAATTTCCAATCATGAAATACATTCTCTAGGAGATGTTTCTCGTGGAATTCTTTTGCCTTGACTTCAAGTTGGACAGCCTCCTTCCATCTATCAAAGGTTTTCCTTTTCAAATCAGCACCAAGCTCATATTCAATTTTGAATGCTTTTTTGTATAACAAGAACTTTTTTAGCCATGTATTGAGAAAAGTTTTCCCCAACAACTGGGAATCTTTGACAGAAACAAAATTATTAGACTTTTTAATGAGTTTATGTTTATAATACCATGTTTCAAAATAATTTCCTAAAACAAACTTATCCTTCACTTGGTAGAACTTTTCTAACTTAATAGTCAAATCCTGTACTCTATCAGATATTCGCAGATGCCAATTTTGAAAGTACTTTAACTTGATACGACTATCGTGATTTTCCTCAAATGATTGATATAAAGACGTCGCGAGTATACCACTGTTCTTGGACAAGTTGTAATACCCTTTTAATATCCTAAAACTCTTATCCAATAAATGGAAACGATCAAATTCAACAGCTATAGTAAGATTAGCCTTCATATCTTTTTCTTTCTTCCGCCATTTAATATAGTACTGATTTAGGAGACGTTTATCAGCAATATGTATTTTGAGATTATACATATTTTGATATGTTTTCCAACAATGCCAAGTTTTCCGACAAAGTTCTCTGTCATAGAATTTATCTACTCGATGGCATAGTTCATTCAACTTCATACTCTTGGAGTACCACAATTTCAAATACTTTGACAGTGTCTTGTTCCTCAGTAAATTGTTGCTTTTCAAATTCAGTACTCTCTTTGAATTTTCATTCCATCCATCAAAAGTTATTTTAATAATCTGTAGATTTTTATAGTAATCATGGGTACTTGCACGCATCAATAATGTAGACGGTGAAAGGTAGTTATCTTTAAGTAGCAAACTTTGTAAGGAAACGAATTCAGAGACCACCTGATTGATATCACAAGATTTTTCATCGTCTTTAAACTCCAATACTTGGGCAATCAAACTATTAATCCTCGCAACAAAATCGCGGTCCGCATCCTCAACAACAGTGGGAAAAACTTCGTTCATACATTCTATATAATGTCTGAACAAAGCCGGAAAATCCAAATCAACTCCTTCAATTCCAACAGCAATAAAGTCATCAACAATTCCATCAAGATGATCTAGCACGTCCGATGGCGGGTCATCTACCTCTTTGTAGAATTCGCGGAAAACTTTATTGGTCACACTTTGGAACAGTTGTGGCAATATATTTCTGAAAAACCTTTCCAAAATCTCATCTGAATCCAAATTTTCAAAATGATCTATCTTCTGGTGTCGTTTGTACACACCAACAACAGCAGAAGCAACCTCCTTGATATCAAATCTCTTGGTGCCGATAACCCCCAAAAAAATTCTATATATCTTTTCGAGGGATTCATTATTAATATTTAACTCTAGAGGATAGTCTATATCCTTGTAACTGAACATGGAGTCCTCTTCAGATAGTCGTGTCCCCAAAAAACTAGCCAATTTTTCAGTATCATCCGTAGTTAAAACATTATCAACAATTCCCTGGTAAAATTGGGTCTCATACGTCAAGCATTGCAATATATATTCCTCTAAACTGGTCTCTGCCTCATATCTTTCCTTTAGTAGTTTTTCAAATAAATGAGAAACGTCTTTGAAAATGGCAGAATAAGATTCTTTGATTCTATATGAACGCGCATTAATAATTTCAACCACTGCCTGTAATATCGATACATGTTTCGATTCAAGATACTGCAACATGTTATGACCGTTGATTGACTTGTTTAATGCATTTCCATAAAATTTTAATTTTAAATCACCTATACTTTCATTGTTGGTGGTGAGATGGAGATAATTTGCATGATTGTTTATGCCCAAAACTTCAATCAAAGTAGTCAATACTGATCGTAGTAAAGTCTCATACAAAACACTACTATCCCAAGGTTTAAATTCTTTGAGTGAATGAAACTCTTTTATTATTTTATGTAGTAGATCTTGGTAATCCATCTAGGTGCATACAGTGTTATTGGGCATTAGTTTAGTTTTGTTGTTTTTCAATTGTTTTCAACTTCTTCAACAAACTAGAGCTCTTTGTATTTGTTTCTATTTTTGTTTACATGAATATTTTTTTTTATTTTTTTTGTTGGTTCACTATTGTTTCTAATCAGATTCTATTGCTATCCAAAGACGAACCGTTTATCTGGAATCTTTCACATCCTCTCCATTTTTCCAGTATTGATCAAAGAAAACGTAAAGTCAAATTGCTGCATCCATATAATCATTTTAACCCTTCGAAAGAAGGTATTGACAATGTCAATAACAGGAGGTCTGTTAGCTATGATACCCAGCGAATCAAACTACCATTTCAAGCGATGAAGCTGCAAAGTACAGACACATTACAGCCACGAATATCGTCAGACAGTTTAGTTTATTCTTCATCCTCAACCTTATATCTGCAGCCAAAATTACCCTTTGCAAGATCATATTCAAGTATACCTGAACAAGTTCATGATCCGGGTTCTAGACAGTCCCTGAAAAACAGCAATACAAACTTTAGTTTCTCTGAACATGATGACTCCATTCAAGAATTCCTAATATCGCCAATCCAATCTGATATTTTCCCTTATTCGAAGAAACCGGTCATAAGTCCAGTTTTGGAGTCACCAGAAGCTGGTGGAGATTCTACTATAGTGGAAACTTCTTCGCCATCACCCACAAAGTCTGGAACAGTCAGTCTAAATTCAAATGCCATTGGGTCAATTATTGGAAGCTATGACTATAGCAAAAGCTCCTTGGAACTTGAAAAGCCAAAGCCCGTGGAAGAGCCTGTTTTCAATAAGGATCATGTTAGACAGGGATCAGATGCATCCACCATATCGAATGGGTCAGAACAGGTAAGCAAGGATAAGAGGTTTGTGAGATACGCCATGAATACTCAATCACCCTTGGTCAATGCTTCTAATAAATGGCAGATGTCGAATGTAATCAAGTGGTTGGATAAGAATCAATTTAACAACTCTTGGAAAGAAACTTTTAGAAAGAATGAAATATCTGGCAATCGGTTTTTAGAATTGGAGAATTTTGACAAAGAGTCTATGATTTGGAAACAGTTTTCAAAGTTTTTACTACTTGATGATGATTTGAACTCAGTCGACAGATTTATTGAGTTATTACGCAAAGAATCGTCACATGAGTTCCAGCCACGGAAGTCGCTAGGCAGCGGCGGCGGCGGTGGCGGCGAAATGTCACCTATAAATTTAAAGCACGAGAATAGAAAGTCCACCCCTATATATACCAAGCATATGTCCACATCTTCAGTCTCATCGTCAAACTCATCGTCATCAATCCCAAGACCTTTATCATATGTTGATTCCAAACCAAAAGAACAGTTGTCATCACCTTCACATCATCTGTTTTTCCGTATGCATAGCCGCAGCACATCAAATGAAAGCAAAGATGCCAAAAAGAGATACAGCTCTTTTGATGATAATCGTCTTAAAAGCGTCCCTAAAAATGATAAAAAAAGCAACGGTATTCTAAGCACATTAAGAAAATATGGTGGTGATAAAATCGCAAAAAATACAAAGCAAAGGAGCTCATCGTATTTCCCGTCTTTGGATTTACCTCCACCATTGGAATCAGACCCTCCCGCATTTAATGAAAGGAAAATTTCTGTCGACAGTGAGCGGTCACCAAAATCTATTAAATCGTTTTCAGACGATTTAAGTATCGATCCAAAATATTTCCCCACTCAACGTCAGGGATTAGAGCTGCGAAAATTTCAAGACAATGAATCGATAACGATTTTAGCCAGTAAAGATAACATTCTGTTTGTCCCCATTGTCATAACAGAATTTACAAACGCTAAATCTCATATCGTTAAAGCTCTTGGATTGATTGATATAGGATCAATTACACTACACTTGACCGATTTTTTCCATAAAGAAGGTGAACCTATTCCTGATTATTTAATACCAAAGGTTTTGAAACTTGATGGCTTGCACAAGTTTTACGTTCGACAAGAGTTAAAATCTCCTGAAGGAACAACCACTACTTTCTCAACAACATCATCAGACTCAAAGTCATATATTGCTGACGGGAATAAAACCTACCCTGAAACGCCACAGTACTTACTACAGGAAGAGCGAGATAATCTAGTGGACTATTGGAACTTTAAAGATTTAACAAGCATATCAGAAGATCCGTCAAAATCTCTAACTGCGACTAAACAAAAAGCTGAATCAAAACGTACTGACACAAAGCAAAAACCAAAGGAATTTCCATTAAAGTTTCCATTTGCAAACGCACCCAAGAAGGGAAATAAAGTTCCACAGCTTCAGATTGATACTTCTGGGGTCAACAATATTTCAACATCACCAACACTGACAGGTCAGTCATTTAGAGTTCTCCGTAAGGAAGGTAATGAGATTGATTTTGATAAAAGGCGGAAATCTCCGTATGAAAGTAAAGCTCCAAAAATTATTGCCAACATCTATTCTTCTTCAGTGGCAAATACGAAGAAATCACCCATATCTACATCAACGGTCATGGCATTAAAAGATGACGTGGTGGTCCAGAGACCGGAGACAATTAGTAGAAGCAATTCAATTATAGCTAAAAGAGCTGCTCCACCGCCACCAGGTGATCGGAGAGTGCAAATTCAGAGACAAAACTCTATTCTTAAAACCAGATCTGGATCGACATCTACCAAGAGCGTTACTTCCGGTAGTAGTATTGGAAGCCGGAAGGATAATTCAGATTTTATTGATGACAATGATAGTGAGGATGCATTTTTTGTAAAGCCATTGAAGAAAAAACAAAGAGAACTCAGTAATAATAATAGTAATAATAATGATGATGCTGATTCTGAAGATGATTTTTTTGTCAAGCCCATAAAAAAAGAAGCTGCAGATGTTTCTGCCGGAAAAGTAGAATTGGATGATCCTGAAGAGGATTTCTTTGTCAAACCAATTCACAAAAAGCCTTCCCATATGAATGTAAGACCGCCTGTTGAGGAAGTTTATAATAATTTGGAAAAGTACTTCCCGTACACAAATTTGGACAAACCCATTATTGATGACTCACCGGTATCACCATCGCCTCAACGAAGACCCACCATTTCCAGGACTTTTTCAAGTGCTAATAAGTCGCCAGTAGCTCCCACATTAGCAGATTCGAGAAATGCCAAAGACGAGCAACCATCACTCAGGGTGCGTCGTATGAAAACAATTAGAGGTGTTGCCAATGAGGCTCGTCGCAAAGTTCTCCAAATGAAACAAGCTTCGCCGCCTAATACTTTTGCTAATATTACCCGGGAAAACAGTGCCAAGTTAACTAGATCTAATACCAAAATGTGGGGTCAAAAAGTTGTGGAAGTGACATCACAAGAGATAGAGCAGGGGTTTGTGAGTAAGCTTCGTAATAAAAACGGATTATACCAAGAGTATGCGTGGATCAAAGGTGAGTTGATTGGAAGAGGCTCATTTGGAGATGTTTATCTAGGATTAAATGTTACCACTGGTGAAATGCTTGCTGTAAAGCAGGTTGTGTGCGGACGCAATAATAAGGAGGGTATCGAGGCGTTGCATAAAGAGGTTGAAACTATGAAGGATTTGAATCATATGAATATTGTTCAGTACTTGGGCTACGATCAACAGAAAAACATATACAGTTTGTTTCTCGAGTACGTGGCAGGTGGGTCCATTGCTCTATGTTTAAAGTCATATGGGAAATTTGAGGAGACTTTAATACGATTTATCACGAAACAGATTCTTCTTGGTTTAGAGTATCTACACTCAAATAATATTATTCATCGGGATTTGAAAGCAGACAACCTTTTGTTAGAAGTGGATGGGACTTGTAAAATATCCGATTTTGGCATATCTAAGAGATCAAACGATATATACGCTAACAATGCGAACATGTCCATGCAGGGTACAATTTTCTGGATGGCACCTGAAGTTATTGATAGCATGGTTGAGGGTTATAGTGCCAAGATTGATATTTGGTCGTTAGGTTGTGTGGTACTTGAAATGTTTGCTGGGAAACGTCCTTGGTCTAATGAAGCTGCCATTAGTGTTATTTATAAAACTGGTAAGGAGAAGCTTGCTCCACCGATCCCAGACGATATTGCACACTTGGTGTCTCCAGTAGCTGAATCTTTCATCAATCGATGCTTCACTATTGACCCGAAAGATCGTCCCACAGCCGGAGAGTTGCTCAATGATCCATTTGTTAATACCTTGGATCATGACTTCAATTTTGCAAACACTAAACTTGCTGAAATGATAAGATATAATAGTAAAAGATTATTTACATGAATTATAATATATATATACATATAGGTATATGTGGGAAAAGAAAAAACTAGATGACTGAATTTATTTTAATTTCAATTCATTGATCATTAAAACAGTCTGAAAAGGCTCCACTTGGCTAGTTTTTGTCGTTCTGCATCTTTGTTTCTTTCTGACAACCTGATATCTTGGTTCCTTGGTGATTTCAACAACACTAGCTTTCAAATCAAATAACTCTGATGATATGCCTTCTTTCATGTTCAATGTGTACTGTGGAGATCCTAAAGTGACCACATCGTTTAAATTTAACACGTCACCAACAGATGCATTTTTTAGTTTGTATGGTAAATAGACTTTATCACCTTTAGTTACTAAATATGGCAAATTGTGTAATCTGAAAATAGCATACAAGTCTCTAGAACCATTTGATGACAACTTTAATGTTGACAATGCTGAGGCAGTGGTAGTGGCGGTATTGCTATTCGCTATTGAATATAACCTGGTAGCATTAAACCAGTTAACAGGTTTGATAGTCCTTGACACGGATCTGAACATAGTTAGTTGAAGGAATATTATTGGGCTATTGATTGTAACCTCTGACACCCATAGTTTAGTTTTCTTTACACTTTTTTTTTTCCCAACCAACAATCATCAAGTGTGTGTGAAGAAAAAAAATTTGAGTAACAATATTTATATACAGGCAAACAAAGATTTTTTTTTTCTCTCTTTCTCTTTTCATTCAATCTCAACAACAACAACAACAATTTTTTTTTTTTTTTCTTCTCATTCTGTCTCCATTTTGGTTGGTTTGCAAAAGTAACAAACAACCTCAACCCAAAAAGTTTTTTACAATCAACTTGTGAGGATACCAGATTTAACTTATTTCTTCTTTGCTTTAATAGTTCCCTATCCCCCATCACTACAGCTATCAATAGCTATTATTATTATTATTAACATTGTAACTAAAAGTTTATAGCAGTTGGTCTTCTTTTTTTATTATCACTCATCCTACTGTTATTACACTTTTAATTATTTAATTGCTATTAATATTTAGTTGGACATATTTGAAATTGGAGGAAAGGAAGATATAAATTACACACTTCACACATCCATTGTATTTATACATACATATACAGCAGATATTGTGGAACCTCCCTATTCCAACTATTACACACAATTCAAACATAGCCAGGTTTCTTTTTTTGGAACTATTTGTTTGATTGAAGTTGGACTCGAGAGATATATCCAAGATACACTGATATACCCAACTTTTGCATTGAGTTTGACATAGGTATTTCTACATACTTAATATCTGGTTCAAAAAAAAAACTCTCTCCCTAAATATTTGGCTCCACCTTTTCAGCCTATTTATTTATTCCTGTTTTCCCCTTTTTTTTATTTTATTTTTTGGTTTTGAAGCATTATTATCATCATAGTGTATTTTGTTTTATTGTGTATTAATAGCATTGATTATTTATAATGTCAGGGTCATTTTGGAAATTCAGTAATGGGTTTACGTCACTTTCAAACATTTCCACTTTATTGGAAAATTATAATAGAGACCTGGAATCTGGTAAAATTGAAGAAGAAGGACAACTTGAAGTTTTAAAGAAATTATTGGATGAAAATGATTTGCTACAAGAGTTATTATCAAACAATCCAATGCTAATGAGTTTTTTGCGAGAGGATAAGATATTAGGAATGCTTGTGAATTTAGTGATTCTCGAAGGTGCCGTGGATGATGAAAATCCCTCTGTAAATGAGTCTAAAAGTAAAGTGGACGCAAAAGAGTCTACTAGTGATGGCAAAACTGTGGAAAAAACGAGTTCAAAACTGGATTCCAAAGATTCTAAAGAGGACAACAAAATGGACAAAACAGTAGATAAGAATAAAGAAAATGGCGACGATGACGCTGACGACGACGAAGAAGAAGAAGAAGAAGATGATGAAAAGAATGACGAAACTGATGAACAAGATCTTGAGGAGTCAGAAGAACAAAAGGCCACTAGAAGAGCTACTATTGCTGCTGAAATATTAAGCGCTGATGTGTGGTCTTTAACAGATGCAGTGATGGCATCAACAGAAAATTTAAACAGACTATGGGAAATTCTCGATGATAAGGAACCACTCAGTATTAGCTTGTCGACTTATTTTATGAAAATTATGGAGCATTTGTTGGATATGAAATGTGAAGATATGATAACATACCTTATTGAGAATCAACCCAATTTAGTTGAAAAGTTTGTGAATCATCTATCCAACCCACCGTTGATGGATTTTTTATTAAAGTTAATTTCTACTGATAAACCAGACAATTCTACTGGGATAATAGACTTTTTACAGAACCAGGATTTGATCACACATTTGGTTGAAGCATTGGACATTTCAGGTGGTAAGGAAGAAGATTACGAAATGCTTTTAGTGAGACAAAGCTCCACAGCAGATTTTTTAAAGGCATTGATAACCATTTCAGCCAATTCGACTACAGATAATTCTACAATTGGTCCTAATGAATTGACTAGAGAATTGGTTTCCCATGAGCAAATGAAACGTTTATGTAATATTATGTTGAAAGGAGGATATGCGTTAGCTAATGGTGTTGGCATAATAATAGAAATCATTAGAAAGAATAATTCAGATTATGACGTTATACCAATTTTACACATCCGATTAGAGAATCATCCACCAACAGGTAGAGATCCAATCTATTTGGGACATTTATTGCGAGTGTTTGCGGAAAAGATAGAGGAATTCAATAAATTGTTAATTAAGGAAGATCCTGATTGCAAGTTAAGGACACCCTTTGGTGATATTGAGCCTTTAGGGTTTGAAAGATTCAAAATATGCGAATTGATTGCGGAATTATTGCATTGTTCAAATATGGCTTTGCTAAATGAGAATCGAGGATTTGATATTGTTAAAGAAAGAGATGAATTGAGAATAAAAATGAAAGACTTTGATCCCATTAGTTTCAAATACAATGAAACCATTGTTCTCCCAGATGATAACAACAATGCTGGAAGTAATGCCAATGACACTATTGACGACTTTAATGCTGATGACAGTATTGATGAAGAAGAAACTCATGCAAATGCAAATTTGACAGAAGAACAACTTAGGAGTAGTCCTGTAGTTGGTGATTTTTTGAAAATTGCTTTGTTTGATACTCAAATTATATCCAACATCTTGTCCATGTTTTTCCGTTTCCCATGGAACAATTTTTTGCATAATGTGGTGTTTGATATTGTGCAGCAAGTTTTGAATGGGTCAATGGAAATTGGTTTCAACAAGTTTTTGGCCATTGATTTATTTGCTCTGGGTGATATAACGAACAAAATCATTGAAGGTCAAAAGTTGTGTGCCGATTATGAATCAACTCACAATGGATTGAGATTGGGGTTTATGGGTCATTTGACCTTGATTGCTGAAGAAGTGGTGAAATTTGTTCAATTATATCCATCAAATACTTTGAGTGAGTTAATTGATATTAAAGTGGAAAGCAATGTGTGGGAAGAATATGTTAACAATGTATTGTATGATACTAGAGAAAAATATAATGCCATTTTAGGGGGTGGTGATGAAGATGATGAAGAAGATGATGATGATGATGAAAATACCACTTTTGAAGAAGGTCTTGGGGAAATAATAGAAGAGGTGAAAACAGGATTAGTATTTGAAGAACCACAGAAGAAGAAAGACTTTTTAGATGGAGATGAATCAGGATCGGACGACGATGACCATTTTTCCAATTATATGTCACAACAATTGACCAACCCATCGACGACTCCAAACCATGAACACGAAGATGAGCTTGAAACATCGAGTGAGGATGATGAAGATGAAGAAGATTATATAGATCCTAATGATGATGGAAGATCATACAAAAAATCAAACTCCCTATATGATGCAAAAGGTTCGTTGAAGAAACTTGAAAATGAGGACGATAAAAGTGACGAATCAGACAGCTCTGACGAAGAGGAGAAACAAGACACGAAACTTACAAGATCAGCAAGTAAAGGTTAGACATTGATATACTTCTTTTATTAATTATGTATAGTATCTCTTGATATATATATATACTTCTGTGTGTGTGTGTGTGTGTATACCTATTACCGGTGGTTTCCTAACCTATTTGTTGGTTGGTGGATAATTCTCTTCTACTCACGAATCATGAAATAAATATATAAACACTAATTATACATTGACAGCAACTCTACCCTCTCTATCCAATGGAGGCACTTCAGCAAGTGTTGAATCAACTTCAACATCTTTCATAGGAACGCCACCAATAAGGCCCTTGCTCATGGCTAATCCAGAAGATCTTTGAACTTCTCCATCATAGAACTCGTCTTCTATAGGGTGCATCAACACGGTGTTTCTATTAGTTATTGTCAAAATTGTGTTAGTGGGCACACATAACCAATCACCTCGTTCAAATGTTAATGGTTCACTAGAAACAAATATGACATCTTGAGATCGGTTTAATCTTTCCATTTTAAACAATCCTGGCTGATATTCGAAAAACTTTGATCCAGTGCTAAAATGTAAAGAAGCAGCTTCATCAGTTTTGGAAGTAATATATCTACTTACCACAATAGATTCCCCATCAGTTGCGGCAAAATTCAACAAGGATGGCTCATTGGTGACTTGACATTGCCATGTTTTAATCAAATCGATAGTAGTTAATAATGCCTTGCGGAGAATTGAATGGGAAAATTTAACTGACAAATCTTCTGGATCATAACCCATTTTATATAACGTATCAACAAACAATGCAAAACAGCATTCTGAATCTGTTGATCCTTGAATATGTAGGAAAAATTTATCTTCCAAATGATTGATCAATTTCTTTTTAATCAAATTAAATGCCGATACACCCCCATTATGCATAAACATTATTTTCCCATATGAAAAAGGGTGACAATTAGTTTCTGCCAAAACCCCTTGAGTAGATGCTCTAACATGAGCAAATACAAGACTAGACTCAGTACACTCTGCTAAATTGTTCAAATTGACATTATTCCATGCTGGTGTTATTGCCTTAAATATACAAGGATGACGGTTTTCTGAATAATAACCAACGCCAAATCCATCACCATTGACGGGGTTTCGCATATCTAATCGTAATCTTGAATCAAATGACTGGTTGATTATGGAATGAGCTGGTTTTGTGAGTAAGTCAGAAAGTACCATTTCTTCTCTACCTTTATATATCATAAATCGACACATTGTTGATGAGGTAATGAAAAGGAAAGGAAATTAGTCGAAAGAAAGAAAGTGATAAGAAACTGTGGATTTGTGACTACTATCATTAGAAAAAAAAAATAAATGACTGAATAAACAGATCACGTGAGATAGAACAGAACGAAAAATACAGGTAATAAAGTCGCAACAATTAAGATAAAGTCGCGGAGGTGATGGCAAATGACACAATACAGAATGCTCTGCGACATAATATGTAGATTGAGTTAATTGTTTATTATGGAAGGTGGTGGAGAGCAGGAGGAGGGAGGAAGATCAATAGAAGGAGAAAGAAGGTTTATATTGAATTAGTAACAGAATTAGTATTTGGTGGGGGTTTATCGCTTTATATTAATATTTTTTTTTTTGTTGTTTGATTGCTGAATTATTTAAACTTCCCTTTCAAATGATATAAAGACATTGATTATTCCAATTGTTTAATATTTTCAATTATCCTCCTTTTTTTTTCTATCTATTTTATTTTTTGAATTCATTTTAATACACATTCCTATCCTGTTTTGCTATCTTATTACAAAGCAATTGCATAATGTCCCTTTTCAGAAGTTTACAAAACTCCCCATCAACTATTTCAATCTTTCACAATTCAACCATCCCTCTTTCTAATAAATTATATGACATTTTAGAAAAAGCATACGATACTCAACCTGAAAAACCAAAACATGAGTTTCAAATCGATTTGATGAAGAATAAGATGCCAACTTATGATCAATATAAGTTGATTGTTAGTAAGTACTTGAAGGACAGCACTTCTAAAACTATTTTGCACAATTGCTTCCCATTTTTACACGATAGCAAAACTGAACTTTACAACAGTAAAGGTAATGTTGTCACTGTCAAAGGTGTAGAATGGGCTAACAAGACTTTTTCACCAGCTGAATATCAAATGATTTATGATACTTTTAACAAATTACAAGAATCAACTGATCAATCGATAAATACCATTGCATCCAATGTTTTCCAAGCTCCATTGGTGGTTGATTGGGATAATGATGTAATTGCCGGAGATGAAGAAACATTGAAAGCCGTTTTGGCAAAATACAATTAAAATTAGGTAGATTTATAAATAGTCTAATTATTCTAAGAAAAAAAAAAATGCTGCTACTATTACATCAATTTCACATGGATTTTGTAGAATGTTTGAATGTAAATTTGCTAATTCTTACCAACAACAGTTTATCATTTTCCTAAATCATATATTTAACAACATATTATTTCTTCTTTTTCTTTTACCTCTATTTGTTGTTTACTCGTTTCAAATAATGAAGGGGTACCTTATCTTGTATAATAGTGTATCAGCAGTTCTCTGGGGGTATATTTTATTTCAGTGTTTCCACAACTGGAGTATTGGTCATTATGAAGTTGAAGAAATCCCACATCAATTCATGGTCTACACCCAAATATTCAATTCTTCAATTGAGATTTTCCATTCTATAATTGGCTTAGTGCCTACACCGATCCCAACTTTATTGCTACAATCGTTCGCTAGATTGATTATCATGGTTGGTATATGTGTCGTCATACCCGAAAGCTTGGCCAATTACGATATAACCGTATTTTCAGGATTGACATTAGCATGGTCGATAACAGAGATTATTCGATATGGATTTTACGTTATCAAAATTTGCGGCATAAAGACACCGTATTGGTTGGTATGGTTAAGATACAGTGCATTCTTGGTATTATATCCACTTGGCTTAGTATGTGAAAGCACAACCGTGTTTAATTCTTACGATTATGTAAAAAGTAGATTACCTGCTTACTATTACTTTTTGAAATATGCAATTGTATTGTATATCCCCGGATTCTTGTACCTTTACACTTATATGATTGGTCAACGAACAAAAGTGTTGAAAAAAATCAAAGCCCAGTGAAAGAGAGAGATTCGGTTTGTGTTTTTTTTTTTCTGATGAGAAATAGTGATTAGTTTAGTTAAGAAGAAAAAGTGTATGGAAAATTAATTCTATTATATATGTACATTCGTTGTCCCGGTCCTCCCACGAAATACTTTTCATTACAGAATGTCACAGCCAAATAAGTGGTTAATTGCCTATAATTCAATTTCTGCATCATTATGGTCCATTGTTTTATTTAACACTGTTTTCTTGTCGCTTACACTCGGTCAACCATATGTGTTTGAAAAAACAAACAAAACCACTACTGTTATACAAACTTTGGCTGTGGTTGAGATTGTCAATTCATTATTAGGATTGGTCAAGTCTCCATTGTTTACTACTGTCACCCAAGTGTTTTCTCGTTTGTTAATTGTTTGGGGGATTCACCAGTATTTGCCAGATTCTCCTGCAAACTACCATTGGTGCTACATCACTTTATGTTTAAGCTGGTCCATCACTGAAATTATAAGGTATTCGTACTATGCCAGCAACTTAACTGGTCAAGTCCCATTCTGGTTAACGTGGTTAAGATACACAACATTTTACGTTTTATACCCAACCGGGGTTTTCTCAGAAGTATGTCTGGTTATCTTGTCCTTAGATGACGCGGGATTTTATTACGGTTGGATTTTGAAAATAATTTTGGTTGTCTATATACCTGGTTTTTACATGCTTTACACCTATATGATTAAACAAAGAAAGAAGGTCTTGAACAAAAAAACCCAGTAAAATCAGTATATACTATCGATCCAGTTGACAAGATAATCCATATAGTCATATATAGTGTCACCTTCGACGAATTCATAGGGTCCCTCTTTCTTCTTTTTCCCAAATAAGGATTTAGTAGTTTTCTGCTTCTTGTTCTGTTCAAATATGATTCTGATGGTGGTCATAATGTAAACCAGATCATATTTCGCAATCAATTTCTGTAAAATACTCATTACAAGATAATCAGGAACATATTGATACCATCGCACATTCCAACTAACCAACTTCATTATTGCAAGAAGTACAAAATCAAGTTTGAAATATTCTTTTTCCAATGATTTTACCAAGCTGTCACACATTTGTTTACTAGAAACCCTTAAGATCAATTTATTGCTTAAAAACTTGCCATTATAACTGTCCATATATCCAGGGCTGTCAAGAATAAACTCGTCATATATTTCCAATAGTTGCACGGTACCAAAGTAATCAAACTCACCTTGAACATTCTTGCCAATAACACTGGTAACCAACAGGCTGATGGAATCTCGTAAATTGTGTTTCACCAGCCACCCTAACAAACCTATCATTTCCCATTCTAAGGCACTTCGTTCTTGATTTGTGTTGTTGGCAATAGTAATCATTAGTGTCCGGAGATCTTCATAAATCGTAATAAACAACTGTTCTAACCAAGCTTCACATGTCACTAACCGTTCCTTGGCCCCATGATTTACAACGTAATTGTTGTTTCCAGCAGTGGTAGATTCGACATTCAGCTTAAACAATCTTTCTTTAATCGAAATCACGTGTTCCCATCCGACAAGTGCTACCATAAATGACAAGAGATCATATGTTCGTCCCCAAGTTGATTTTCGAGCATAATTCAAAATCGAAGATGCACTTGAACCAGCTGATTGAGATGCAAATGCATTTTTAGTGGAGCTTGGTGCACATGTTTTGACAAGAATGGTATCCACAGACGCGATTTCAATAGCAGAGCTGTTGACCAATGGCGATTGGGAAAAGTGTTGTCCCACAATAGGATGCCTAGACAAAGGATTAAATAAGAATAAATCATTCCACATTTTCCGAATAGAAGCAATATGCTCACCATTGGTATTTTTAGGATTAGGGAAGTATTCGTAAAACAGTTTTTCGGAAATGACTTCTTCCAACTCGAGTCGTTCAATAAACGTCGACACAAACAAATCCGGTGGATCATGTGCACCTTTGTTTTTATTTATAATAATAGGCAACGAATTGATAACAAGTAAGGCATTTTCAATGTCTTTAACTAAAATATATGACAATGCCAAATAAAACCAACAATCATAATCTAATGGCAATATCAATATCGTTTTTTTCGCAATCTCCAAAGCTAACTTATATTGCTCTTTTGATATGAGAAATTTCACTTGCTCAACTAATATCAATGCCAGATGTGTAGAATACAAGTTATCCTTTATAGAATCATTAATCAATTGTATATATTCAAGTTCATCTTTGATTAATTTAAGAATCACATAATTGAACTCGTCTCCATAAGACAGTTTGATCAGTTGACTAATGTTATAATCCCCCAACTTTTCCAATCTTATTATGGCATCAACCAATCGATTACGATAGTAGTTTGTCTTTTTGTCATTACCACATGAAGTTGGAGCTCCATACGCAGATGATGTTCCTGTCATAAATCCTTTACGAAGATGTTTTGCCAATATATCAAGTGATGTAGCTATCGCCTCTTTATCTTTAACAAAGTCAGGGAAGTTAACTAATCCAACAAATTGGTCGTCTAGGTTATCCAAATAATATATGAATCGTACTATTTGTGAGGCATCAAGTTCCTGTAAATAATTTACTGGGATATCTGTCACTGTTCGACCTGCAATTTGGTATGTCCGATCAACCAGTAAATCTTTATGATGTATTATATATTTTACTCGAAAATCAGATTTGCTGAATATGTTATATGTGCAATAAGTAACTATAACGTCTCGTTTATAAGGAGCTCCATATTTCACAATATCCATAATATAATTTTCGCTACTTTGTGGCCTCAATCCATTAACAAAATGATAATATCCAACATAACCATCATCATCTTTTTTCTGCTTATCTTTAACAAAATCGTTTTGGTTATATAATGCCGATTTTGATCCAGCATAAATGGAACGATGGATCAAATCAGGAGGACCAATATCTTGATGTTGAAGGTTGGCCCTGATCCCTAAAGTTTCCCCAAAATTATCTTCTCTTATCGTTGGTGTTGCTTCAGCCGAAGGTGAAAATGAGAAGGAAGTTGTCATTGAAGTCTAAAAAACCGAGGACAAGAAAATGTACTTTTCAATTGTGTTATATTGTTTTGTTTGGTTTATATGTTTGTAAATTTTCAGTCGAGTATTTTTTTTTTTTTTTTTTTTTTTTTTTTTCAACCTGTAGTTGTTGTTGTTGTGGTGGTGGTTTAAGAATATTTACATGGACCGACCAACCTCGTAAATTTGTCCATAGAGGAGGAAAAAAAAAAAACACCACTATCAACCAAATAAAACAAACTGAAAGATCAAATGCAACTTGTTCTTTGTTAATATACATTATTTATTTTTTTTGTTATTTTTTTGTGAACTAGAAAAGAAACCACAACTATATATGTATCTATTTAAGTTCATTAACTGTTTTCATGATGTCTGCTATTTCATCCATGATAACATCCAAAGATGGAGAGTTGGTAGTCTCTATCAACCCCATATCTCCCTTGACTTGACTTAATTGTTGACGCAAAAACAATGTTGAGGTACAACTTTCAATTCTAGTTGTAACATGATTGAGCAAAGAGATCAAATCCAGATCTTTAAACGATGAATTCATCTTTTGTGAGATAACCCCTGATGATGATTCAAATCCTTCACTACAATAATTACCACCATTATTGATCGAGGAACAAATATTCTCCAACCGTAGCGACACTGTTCTTAATCCGTATATAATCTCAACCGGTAAAGTCCCGGCCACTCGGGTACTGTGATTAGCATCAAGTCTCTTTTGAAATATGTCATATCTCAATTTCAATCTATTTGTAAACACCAAAGTAATCGGTTCTGGCGTTTCCAACCCCTTCAATTTACGCTCACCGATTTTATAATAGTTACATCCAAGGTCTTCCAATGCATTCAATTCTCTTTCAATTGTCATTCCTGCATTTTCATTGCCCTGATAAGCATCAATCAAAGATTCAACGTTATTTTTAATATTATTATGTTTCACAGTTAAACTGTTCAACACATCCAAGAAATCTGAACTGACAGCAATTTGTCCCCCATCAGCAATAGCACTGATACGTGAGGCTCGATTGACCATTGGCCCAAAATAATCCATTCTACCAGTTATAACATCTGGTTCACATACAGGAGAGCCCCAATGTATACCCATACGAACCGATAACCCTCTGAAAATGGTATTATTTTCTGAATCCGATACTACACAGCACTGATCAGTTTCAAGTATTTCCGATGGCCAATCTGCTGTCACCAAATTCTGTTGTACTTGGAAACACCACAACAACGCCGCAGTTGGTGATGGGAATGCCACCATAAATGCATCACCTTCTGTCTTCACTTCGTACCCACCAGTAATCCGCAACTGACGACGCATTATCGTGTTATGAATTTTGATTGCTGATCTCATGGGAGCCGGGTACGAATCCCATAATAAAGTGGAATTTTTGATATCAGTGAAAACTAATGCCAATGGTCCTATTGGTGGCTCAATCTCTTGTTCCAATTTACGGAGATTAGAGTCTCCTCCAACAACTTGTTGTTTATCTCGACGTCTTCTATCAACACCATAATTGGAATACATGTTGGCAGCTTGTTTCTGCCTATTACCAAAAGTTAAAACAATAACGCAGATTTTATCGGTTGCACCATAACATATAGCAAAATCTCGCAACTTTTGTGCCGCCACCATAGGATCATTTTTATCTTTACGAATTATGTCAACGGCCGATTCATAAGATATAAAATCCCACAACTGTTTGCTTCCCAAAACAATCATATCATCATCATTAGTGATTTTAAACCGACGAACAGTAGGTCCACAATGTGTATGTGGTAAAAAGTTGAAAAATCCTACCCCTCTGGACACCGATAGATGACCATCTAGTTCCCCACCACCTGATACGTATCCACCGGAGGCTCTAATTCTTTCAAACTCTTCTCGATTGGTAGGATCATGTTTTTCGGTAAGTAAAAACTGATCACCATTGTTCCTGCAAAGTAACGCCTCAATATCACCAATGTTTGCCGAATAAAGTTTCTTATCTTTAATATAAATCACAGTTACAGTACAACCGGCGTTACCATCGTCGACCAAATTCAATTCAAGAGCTTCTTTTGACATGTTAGGCATGGGGGTAAATGACTTGTTCTTTTTAGCAGTCAAGATACCATTGATTTCTTTGTTGAAATTCAAAAAAGCTTTTCTTAAAGCGTTTTCTATTTCATCATCGCTCTTTATCTCATGCAATTCTTTTGTTAAATTTCTCACAAACATGTTTTTCGCAACCAAGGAGATCCTGTGACCTTGGTTGGTTGCCCCATGTTTACCATCAAATGCACAAAGCAACATTTCGTTTTCTTTGCCTCTAAATTTCTGAACAAATAAATCACGAGCGGAAACATGGTCCCTCATACCTAATGAATCACTTACTCCATACCCATAATTGTCAAATTCAGAAGCAGTGGTTCTCAATCTCAAATCAACAGCTTGTTCCGGAACATTTGTTGTCGTTAATGTAACATCAATCAATCCCAACACTTTCAATTGTTTCAACACTAGTAAACTATCGAAATCTTCTCCTGTTTCAGGGTTTTTAATATGACTTTGTTTTATTTCAAACCGTTTATTACCAGAAAAATTCAAGTATTTTAAATTTTTATTCCAGTGCCAACTCCAATCGTAAGGCCAATTAGAAATATTGTATTTCAATTGATTCGAGCTCACATCTAAATGTTGCAAATTGGCAATTCGGCTCAACTCTGCCGGGAGTGAGACAAGTTTGTTATTATTCATATATAACAATTTTAATGACTTTAGCACTTCCAAGTCATCTGCTGGTAAAGTTGTCAATTCATTACCCGATAAATACAACTCATTGAGTCTAGTTAAACGACTCAATGCCCCCTGGGGGATCTCAATTAAATCATTATATGATACATTTAATGACTTCAAGGCTACCAAAAATGATATCTCATCAAAGCAATCGTCACTTAATCGATTATCAGATAATATCAAAATCAACAAACTATCAGCTAAAGATAAAGTTTGCGAAGACTCGAGACGTACGTCAACAAGAGACGAAGACAACCTTTTCACCACAGAATAAGGTGCCTTGGGAAATGAAGTCAAGTTATTGGATGCAACATTCAACAGTGTCAAATGACAAAGATCCCAAATTTGATCTGGTAATGATTTCAAATTGTTACTGTGCAAATCTAAATACTTCAAAAACCTTAAATCTCCAATGTTTGTTGGTAAAGACTGCAAATTGTTCGCATGGACAGATAATGATACTAATTTTGACAATTGACAAAGTTCATTGGGAAGAGACACTAAATGATTTTTATCAAGTACCAACTTTTCAATATTTGGGATCTTTTCAATAAATTCTCCTGGGAATGCTGTAATCTTGGCCCTGGACAAATCCAAAACCGACAACATTTGCATCTGACTATTAAACTTGAGTTCTGTTATTGGGTTCCTATCAAAATGCAATAGTCTCAAAGTCTTTATTTGATCACTAAATGTCGAGATGGCATTTTTGGTTGCATATGCAACCTCCAAATTTGGTATTATGCCCAACACGTCGACATTGGAAATATTATTATATCGGATATCCAAACGCTTTAAAGATTTAAGTTGGGATAAATAACCAGGTAATGTTCCTGATAATTTATTGGTACATAAATTCAATTTTTGCAAGTTAATCAAGTTTGCAATAGATTCAGGAATTAACGACAAATCATTATACGAAAAATTTAATTCGACCAAATTGATCAATTTGTTGACTGTTTCAGGGTAGGTATCAAAGTAATTGGACGACAAATCAAGTAGTTTCAAATTAGTTAATGTACCAAAGGAATGCGGAAGTGAGTAAAGCTGATTCGAACTCAATTTCAAGTTTGTTAAATTTGATAAACAGCTAATTCTTTGGGGTATTTCATCCAAAAAGTTCATTTCCAAGTTCAAATGAGTCAATTGGGTTGCTTCTAATAAGTTGTTAGGAAATTTAGAGCACCCATTGTGGGAAAAGTCCACATAGGCCAAAGTCGTACACCCTTGAATAAAATCTAATGGCAAATATATAGAGGGGTTGTTGGCCACATTTAATTTCTCAATTTCATAAGTGTGCTGGTGGAATATAATAGGGATATTTTTCAAATTTAGAGACGAGATATTGACATCAACGTAATTCCGAGACAATAACACTTCTTCATCATGAGTCAAACTTCGCAAAAATATGTTTTCAACAACAAATTTGCATACAAATGACAAGTCTTCTCTCCCTAGCATTCTCAACTTGTCCTCCTCGGTATAACCACTAAGTAAGAGTAACCCCATTTGAATCTTGAGAGGTTTTTCAAAATCTTCTAATACCTTAACACAGTTCCCAATACACACTGATAGTTGGAAATTGGTTGTTGACTCAAGAAAGAATTTCTTTTGCACAATAGCCAAAAGCTCACTGGTTGTTGTTTCCAATGGACACAAGATTGTCGTGAATGTGTTATCTTCTTTGAATACTCGAATAATGTGACTTGACTTTATGTCCTTCGAATTTGTGACATGCGGCACTTGATGAGTACCATATAATACTGGTAATCGTTTCTTTTCCAACACATTATCTATTGCTTCATCGTCTTGGGCAATTTCTTCGATCTTGGGTGGATGAGGTTCTTCCTTTTTAGTGGGGGCCTTTACGTCCCAACTTTCAGGAGCTTGCCAATTTTTGATGGCTGTAGGTGAAGCCTTTTTCTCTACTTTCTGAGTTGGCATACCAGCTATCGGGGTAGGGGTTTCTGGAGACTTGACAATGTCGTGCATCTCATCAAGATTAAGATCAATCGATATTGTTGGCATATTTGATATGGGTGCGGTAACGGTTGATGAATCAGACACAGTATCAGAAATCAGTGCCTTTTTATCCTTAGGAGGAGAAGTGGACGATGAAGACAAATTACTATCAAATGAAGAAAATCTAAATTTCTGTCTTGAGCTACCGGACGATGCCAGGCTTGCACTTTTCCGTTTTTCGTCCGATACAATGGAGCTTGCTCGAGATTCTTTCCCGGTTATGGCTGTTTCATCGTCTTCTTTCTTTGTAGAATATATTAGTTTGTTCAATAATGAATTGCTCTTCTTTTTAAATCGTGGTTTAATGGGTTGGGCTAACGGCGGGACATTGGCAATACCTTTTGGTCGTTTGTTGGCATGGAACCCGCGATAATTCTCTTTTAAATGGTGAGTAGCAGAGTTATGGATGAGTTGCGGTAATGATACAACAGAGGATCTGGGGGAGTCTGGATCATGATAATGTTCTCCATGGTTGCCTTCAACTGGAGGTGGAGGGTTGGGTGAAAAATGAGTAGTGGGGGAAACTGGTTCCTCTAATCCAGCAGTAGAACCATCTCTAAAGTTGGCTTTAGATTTATCTCTCCTTAAAAAACTCATTTAGAATGAGAATGGGAATGGATTGAATTGAATTGATAAACAATAACAATAATGCAAAAAATAAAAGTATATTCAAGAATGAATAATTGAATTGAAAATTGTTTAGAAAAGGGGGATGGTAAAAATAGATTGAGGGTTGAACGTGAGTGAGATTTTTTTTTTTTTCTCTGTCTGTATAATAAGTCGGCACTAGATTAAAAAAAAAAAATGTTGATCATAATAATAAATAATATTAATAATTAATTATTTAAGGTTGTTGTCGGTGAAAATTGACTTTTTTACACGTACCGCCGAAAGGCAAAGAACAAGAGCAAAAGCAAAGCAAAGAAGGTTTTCGCTCTCTCAACGTTTGTTATACAATTTTTTTTTTTACTTTTAAAGTTCCTCTTTTTACCCTTCCTCCACTCCCCTTTCACTAATCTTCGGTTCTATCTAATTCATTGATTCTTCTATAGTTTGTTTAATTTAAACAATATATAAAGTTTAAAATAACGATTCTATTTGTTATTTTGACTGTAGTGAGAATACTAATTTTTAATACTGAAGTTGGTCCGCCACACCCCTTAAAAAAACAAATGCCATTTAAATAAAGATACAACTGTAGAAATCTTGGAATACTGGTTCAAACTCTCCCTTATTTAGATAGAGTATTCATGAACAGTCGATAAGCCATTCTTGTAACTCGATTTTGGAAAAAGAATGAATATCAGTTGATGCCATTCCATTTATTAATAGACTTGATAAATGCTAAATTCCCCCCAGTAAAATATGGTGTTTTCAATCAAATATGTCGAAGCGATGATGCAGGTTTTAGTGTTGCACATTTTTTAAGACATTTGACATCAACCACCCCCACTTTAAACTTGAAATTTATTTTTTTTTACATTTCCTTGACTATTTAGTTTACTCTTGAAGCAAATACATACTGAAATAATTTGTGTTCCCAGTATTGCTGACTCCTAACCTAAGCTTGCACCAAATGTATTGCTATACTCAATATTAATAAAGCAACAAGTAAAAGAGAAATGAGGAAAACTAACCAATCAAATTAGACAAATACAATTAGTCTAGTCTTTGAAAAAATATCTATTGTTATCAATTAATCGTACAATTAATGAAATGGTTAAATGACTAGAATACAATAAATATTTCACCCAGAACATTACACAAATCCAAACTGAGAGAACAAAAAACCCTTTAACTGAAATGCGAAGAATAATAGTAGGTTGAGCTAGTGGTGGCAGTCTTTGGAATTCTCCCTCATTCAATTTAGTATTATTAGTATATTATAGCTAGTTTGGTCTCTATTGATATACATAAATACCATGTTGTTCCAAGACATTTGAATTTTCAAGATGGGAGATTTTAATGCACAATTTTGATAGGTAGTCTTTTGCTTATTGTTAACAATGGACAAAGCAAATGAAATTCTGCAATCATCTTTTTCTTATATCAAATTAAACAATATGTATTAAAGAATCTAGTATTTAAACCGCCTCAAAAATTTGCATAAATACAGGTTGACCAACTAAAGAAAAAGAAGAAGAAGAAGAATGTTAAATGTAAGGCATATAAAAAAATAAAACGAGAAATTTTTAGCGACACAACTTTTGCGTGCGAAAAAAAAAAAAAAAAAAAAAAAACAATTAAAGAAAAAGGATTCAAGAATCAATTACTTTTATCATCAACCACACTATTTCGTGTTCTTTTCCTTTACACTCTTTCTTTTTTTTTTTTTTTTTTGACGTTTTTGACGTTTTTTGACAACCAAAAAAGCTATTTATCTTACTAGCATACCTTTATCATGTCAGAATCATCAAGAAGTATCAACCATAAGTTGAATGAGCTTTTGAGCAAAAGTATGTGTCACATTAAAAACCTCCATTCTTTGCTTAGGTGTTGTTTTTTTTTTTTTTTTGCAAATAACTAACATTTAATTTCTCGTTTTAGATAATATCAGTAAAGCAAAACTAGATGAAGCTACAGCATTATCCTATGCAACGATTCTAAAGACCAATATATTGGGTAAAGATAAACAAGAGAAAGTGAATTCAATAGTGGTATTGGCAAAATTATTAGACTGTATTATTGGCAGTGATGCGATATCCGACGAATTTGTTCATATTTTGGATCACACCTTATTTCAAACATTGTTTTCCATAGTCAGTGCCAATATGTCGTCAGAAACTTATAAGGCTATTTTAAAAATCCTGGTAATTGATATTTCTGGGACGATTTTCCGCGATAAAGACGATTCTATTGAGAAATACTTGCCTTTGTATGAATCTTTGATTGAATATCTCGATGTCATTGATATAATAACCAGCAAATTGTTTTTGCAGGATAATAAAATAACTTTCAACTCGATTAAATTGGTCACTGATTTGATCACCAAAAGTTTGAAATTTGAATACAGTGGCATCATTACTTTAACTGGGAGATTGAAACACGTAACTTTCTTCAGTACGGTAGGAAATTTATTAGAAACGGACGACAAAGCCACTATAGAAGCCATTGAGAATCTAAAAGTTGCATACCATAAGTTGAATCAACATTTAGGGGCCACTAGATTTGATATGTCAATCAAACCTCATCAAACTATGTTAAATAATTTGTTTATATTTTTAGAAACCTCATTGAATGAGTATGGTACCCCAGCCACTACCGAAGAATACGTCAAGGCGGGCTTTACCGATAATCCTCGTCAATTTGTTGTTGAGAATTTTTCAATCTTGTTGGCTATGAACTTGAAGGTTTTCTTAAAAGATCCAAATTTCACATTTAAGAAAAGATTCCATGAAGAATTAATGATGAGTGATCATGCAAGAACTTTCCCATTGTATCAATTTATTTCTAAATGTACTGAATTATGGACGGATATTTTTGAGAAAGAGAATGAATTCCCCAAAATTAACTCGGCGATCTTGAGTTGGGATTTAATGATTTATTACACCATGAATCATGGATTGGTTTTGTGGCAAGAAACTAGGGCTCAATTGGATAACAAAGTTGATATTGCCAAGATTTTCCAACTTTTGTATTCTAACATTGAGGAAATTGAAAAGAGTGGACAAAGTATTGATGAGGCATTGGCATCGGAAGGAGGTGCCATTGGTGATGTAAGACATTTTCAAATTAATAAAATTGAACAGTCATTAAAAGAAAAATGGGCTGGTAAATTATTTGATTTCTACAAGGAATTAGACAGAGAAGTTCATGAATTTGTTAGAGAACAACGTATTTTGAAGTTAATGGAAGGAAATATGATTACTCTTAACAGCAACACAGGCAGCAACCAAATTTTACTTCGCTTGACACCGAACCGTCAATATCTTGAATCGGAAGATAATTCAATTAAAGTTCCAGTGGTTGAAATTGTTGACATTAAAATCGTCAATGTTGGTGGTGCTACTGGAGTTGACAAAAAAAGTTTGGTTTCCATCAAGTCAAACCTTTACAGAATAACCCTTATGGGTAAGGAAAATAAGCATTTATTATCATTTTTCTCTGATACACAATCAGCATTTGATGGGTTGACCATGATGCTTGGGAAAGGGTCGGTTTCAGAAGAAACAACAAAACAAATTGATACATTAATTGAAATTAGATCAAAGACCCAGTTATTAGATTTGAATGAGATTGATAATAGTGATGACGAAGAGGATGAAGCAGATGAAGATGCTGATGAGGTTCTTGATGATTTGTTAGAAGTGATAAGTGAAGATTTCTACTACAAGTAGTGTAGAGAACTTTTACTTTTTTTTTTTTTTTTGTTTTTATCATCTATATATGGATATTATACAATGTATATATATATGCGTTTTATGCAAATGTGTGTAATTATTATTTTTCTTTTTCTTTTTTTATTATTATTTTGGAGATCGATCAAGGATTGTCTAACCAATATTGTCTTCTTCGTAAGTGTCCTCTATAAAATGCTTCTTCCCAAGTAGGATTCCATGGTGGTAATGCGCCGGAAGAGGCCTCTCTTAATGTTTCATAATATTGTTCAAAATCGGGGTGAATCGTTGGATCATTTCTGATTGTTGACGGGACATTACCTTTGCCTGCGAAAACTCGAGCAACAAGTATTGCTTGCCATTGGAAAAGTTTAAATGTCAACCCTGGGGTATTATGACCAACAAATGCAAGTGAAGGGTCATTTGCGTCAAATATTAATTCTTTGAGTTGGGGAAATTTTGGTAAAAATGGATAATGATACAAAAACCCTGTACCTAAAATAATAGCATCAGCAAATGTTGATGTTCCATCGTGGAAATAAATTGTATGATCTTCAATTTTAACTATTTGTCCTCGTTTTTCAATACCATCATGATCAAATGCTTCAGTACCAAAATAAACATGAGGTTCAGTTGTTGGTTTTTGTGACGTGATAGCCCGTTTGGCCACGGGGAGAATGTCTCGGATCGAATCCATGGCGGAAACCGATGCTCCAACAACGACAACTTGTTTATCTTTGAAATCATCTCGAGATCTAAATTGTTTGGAATGAATCACAATGGTATCGTCAAGTTCAGAGAATTGTTGTAATCCAGGAATTTCTGGGATAAATGGAACATCGAAATGGCCACTGGCAACAACAACATTATCGAAAAATTCTTCATAAATATAATCTTGGTTTTGTCCAAATTTTCGAAGTACTAATCGCCATTGTTCATTTTTTTTCTCAATCAATTCTACTGAAGTGTCAAATGTGACATAATTCAAATCTGCAAGATCATGCAAGTACTGACTTATTTCTGTGAAATGTCTAAATGGCGAATTTTTACCATGCTTGGAAATAGTCTCTTTAGGGAAAGGTTTATCAAACTCCATGGCTATATCTTCAACGTTAGTTTCTAAATAGGGATATGTAGCCGTGTCCATGAATCTTTGCACAGTACTATGAGGCACAGTTGTTGGGATTGTTTCAGGTATAGGATCAATATTCCATTGTTTTTTCGATAATTGTTCGAAATTAATCAGTTCTGGTGGGGTTAAATTCCAACAACCACCTAATTTATTCTTTCGTTCAAATAATGTGATTGAAGTGAATCCTTCATCTAAGAGAGAACGTAATGTTATTATCCCAGATGGCCCACCTCCAACTATGGCAATTCTTTTCTCCACCATTATTGGTTTGTCTTTTCAGTATAAAACTGTTTATTTGAAGGTAGTAACAACAAGTTACTATAACTAAACAGTCAAGAAATGAAGAAAACAACCAAAAAAAAAAAAAAAGAAAAAGAAAAAGAAGGCATTGGTTGAATGGAATATAAATTTTCAGTTGTAGTCGGGATCATTAGTCGAGTTGACGGTATTCTAGAAAAAATAAAAGGCTACTGTGGCTTCATTACACAAATTGCTGTCCGCACTGATCCTATTGGTGATATAAGAGGTTATAGTAAATCAACCCAATACATTCATGTACACAACGTTCGATGGAAGTCCATTCAAGAATGTCATAGATAGATAAGATGCATTCACCAATGGTAAGTTGGTTGCTCGGAAAAGTGGAATTTCCAACTTAAAAGTTTATCTCACTCTTAGGATTTATTTAATATGCCTTTGTTTCGTTGTCACATGCCAATTGTCAATTTGCTAAATAAATCGATGCAATCCAACATAAAGCTTGCTTTGAAAAGACTCACTGCCTATGAACTAGGAATGTGTTCTGGATATGAATTGTCCGGTTCCTATAACACGTTGGGTTTCGAATAATGAAATTGATACAAAAAAAACATGCGACATAAGACATTCTTATGTATCTATCTCTTCGTCCTAGTTTCATCAAACTCTTTGGTAGCGTACCCTATACCATAAGGACTAATTTTAGGTAACCTCGAAGTTAACAACTTCTCCAACCTGACCCCCACCAAAGAAGATTATTTATTACATTAGTCATTGGTAGCGCTGTTGTTTATTTTTGGTAACAACTTTAATTTTGTTTACGAAGTTAAACAATTATCTATAATACCGAAATCTTATTACCAAGTCCTATAAAATCTAAAAAACTAACATCTTCTTGAATTTGGAATTAGTGTAATTAATTCAATTATACATTATACTAAAATAGAATAAACTTTGAGGTGAAATTTTTGATTTAACTTTTTTGGTCTTATTTAATTGTTTAAGTAAAAAAAAATATAGAAAAACAATTTTCAATTTGAAAATGGAGAAATGGTAGACCTCGATTCAGATGAAATTATCGTAAATGAAAAAGTAATTGTTATTGTTGTACCGATGCCATATAAACAATATATCGTCTTATTGACAACACAGAATACCTTGCTTCAATAGTATAATTGTTAAGTAGATAGTAAGTTAATCTTACAATCAGATTTCAGTATGGGAGTATCTTCATGATCATGCACGTTTTTTATAAGTTTGAGGGGGGTCCTTCTCGGATTGCACTTACAAACTTTCTACATGAGATTATCTTATAATTTAAAATTAAATAATATCTTACACACACGCGTAAATGGGGGAGAGGGTTAGTAGTAGTAAGCACCGCCTTGCATGTGTAATTCAGTTGTGACATTGTACGTGTTTCTTGATTAGACTTTTTGAGAATTCTTGGCCCCCTAACAGAAAAGAACCAGAAACATCTACATTCGTAAACCAAATGAAATATTGTCTCCAAAAATCAGAACATCCTATAGTGGTGAAGTTAATTACAATTAAACATACCGCCTTGATCTTTTTTTTTTAGATTTTTTATTTTCTTTGAATGAGGGGACTAATATGAACAATCAATCAACCAATCTTGTAATAATTTCTCCAATTCCAAATACTATAACACTAAAATATTCAAGGTTTAATAGCATCACTATACCTAGTCATGCATATGTGTTAGGTATTACTACATTGGTAAATAAAAAACAAAAACTAAAACTAAAACAAAAAAAAACACACGGGCATGGTCAAATACTGAGATTTGGTTGCAACTAGCAATATTTTCCAGAACCAAGAACAAATACTCCAAAAAAGAACGAAACCCTTATAACAATCAATGATGATTTGAATAATATAAAATCCAATTCATTTCTTTAATTTTTACTCTTTTTTCTTTTTTCTTTTTTTCAATAAAATATTGCCAAATTCTTTAGATTTGTTCAGAACACTATTTTTTTCATTCCAATTTCCCACAATGAAACTTTTTGCTTATTTTGCAGTTATTACTTTATCGTCGGCCAGTTTAATTGACCTACTCAAAAGAGCCACTACCAATGAATGTTCTATAGACTCTTGCTACAAGGCTTCTCAAACATTATGGAATAAGTGTGGTGATGGTATCTCCAACTTTAAATGTCTTTGTGACTTGCCACAATCCTATTTTCAAGATTTGTATGATTGTTCCAATACGTGTGGTACTTTACAAGAATCTGATATCCATAGCCCATCAGATATAAAACAGCTTTATTGCGATGCTGCCTCAAATAATTTATACACTTTCTCCATTCCTTCCATCTCCTTGGATATGATTAACTATACTGATTTTGAAACAGATACTGAATCTACAACTGAAATTGACACAAGATCCAAAACAGAAACAGGAACTACAACTTCAGGTAGTGTTGATGTTGCTAAAACTCAGCAAACTGGTGGTGCAAGTAGCACTGCTAACTCCGAAACAAAGTCCGGAAGCGGTACTACCAGCAAAGCAAGCAGTACTTCTGTGAGCGAAGCTAAAACGGCGAGTGGGTCTTCTAGTAGTGGAAAATCAAGTTCAGCCACTAGTGCATCTTCAACTCAACAGACTACTAGTCTTGCTGGTGCAGCATCAGGTACCTTTGTTTCTTTATTGGGTTTATTTGCTGCTTTATTGATTTAAAAGCATCTAGTTGTAGTGTGACTAGTGTGCGGTACGCAATAGGAAGTTAGTCTCAATGGTTTTAGTTCTTCTTGTATACGGTGTAGTGATGTTATTGAAACGCGTCTTCAGTAATGTTACGTTTAAGACTCTACTAAAGGAATAAAAATTTTCAATGTGATTACTATATTGCAACTGTTTACATTATCAGAGTAATAAGTTATACACTCAGCATACAATGAATAGAGCTCTAAAATGAGTGGCCATTTTAACATTTAGATTGTACATCTATTCATTATATGATAGCTGCGTGAAAGTAGTTTAGTGGTAAATACCGTTCACTCATCAATGAAACCAGGAAAATAGCCACCCCAACACTCCTCCCTATGTATAGTTAAGACTGCTGTTGCTATTGGATTTGTTGGGTCCTCCTAACATAAAACAAAAACAACCAACACAAGAAGATGGTATAAACACTCTTTACTGGTACTGAATTATACACAGATCTAAAAATTTATAGCTCAAGGCAATATGATCTACTAAACACTATGTTCACCATTCTTTTGCAGCCTTAATACCATGTTGAAAAAAAAAAATGGAGATTCCACACTACTATAACCCTCATCAATACAACTTTTTTTTTCCTGGTTCTTGTTGAAGAAATCAAATTTTTTTTTTTTTTTTTTTCAACTGATATCCCCAGAATAAAGCACATACAAATACCGCAACGACTATGCCAGATGCAAATGAGGTCAAGCCTAAAAAGGGCTGGTCTAATCCTGCTTTGCGAATGATGGGAATACCAAGAATATCTTTACCTTCGAGAAACTGGATGATTTTTTGGACAGTATTGACAACTATTGGTGGAGGAATACTCTATGATAGGTATGAACAAAAACAAATGAGGAAGAAATGGATGGATGCTGTTAAACATTTTGGTGAAGTGAGTTATGCTGCTGATGAGATACCTCGTAAACTAACCATTTTCATTGCCCCTCCACCAAATGATTTTTTGGATGAATCATTAAAATTGTTCAGAAAGTTCATTAAACCGGTATTGAACGCAGGTGTTGTTGATTTTGAGATTTTCAGTGAATCCAGACAGGGTGATATTAGATCATCTGTTGCAGAAAGGATCAGAGACTTGAGGCGTAAACAGTTGGTTGACGAGACCCCCCAAAAAAACGAATCAAGTGAAAAGCAAGTTAACGACGAGGAAGAATTGAAGAGCCGATCGGATTTATACAAAGCAAAAGACGTACTTGGGTTATATAAAGTGTTTCCTGCAGATATCAACATCAAATCAGAAGACTCAATTGATGCTTCCTCTGCTGGTGGTATTATATGTGTTGGTAGAGGTGCCTACAAGGAGTACTTATCTGGTGTTCATGAAGGATTATTAGGTCCACTTGAAAAGCCACAAAGTGTGATTGATGAAGAAATCAAATTAGCTGAGGAAAAGAAAAAGGAAAAGGAGGAAAATCCAGATAATGATGGTGATGATGATAATGAGCAAAGCAATTTGAAGCCAGTGCCATTGAGATTTATCAAACCTGAAGAATATGCTAATGCACAACTAGCCCCAGAACTCGATTTGTCAACTGTTGTAAAGGATGATAAAGGGGTGCCTGTGTTCTTTGAACAACCAGTGTACACATTCCCATTACCGAACCTCGTTGGGTTCAGTAATATTCCACGTAAAATCTATCGATACTTTACCAAAAGATTTCTTGTTCACGACTTTGGAGAGAGGACAGCTACTATTGTGAATAATAAATCAAGACCATTTGTATATAAGGACGTTTTAATGGCTAAAGAAGAGGAAATGGATTGGCCTAAAAAGTGGGTAGAAAAGGGTAAAGAACGTAATTCTGAATGGGTGCAGGAGTTGGAACACGATGAAAGAGTAACATCACGAATGAAGGTGTTTGAATAAGTTATTCAATGACCCGCTTTCCTTTTTTTTTTTTTTGTTTTGTGTATTTTGAACTTTCACTGTGTATTTTATTAGAGATAGATTATTTTCTTGTCCATAGCGTATAATTATAGGTGAAATCACCTTCCGTGATATTGTCTTCTAATAAAGTATCTCCGACAAATTTTTGCAACTCCGATTTTGGTTGCTTGGTCCAACTTTCTAATGGGAATTTCAAAAATGTATCCATTTCGATAGACTCTGGATCTGGGTGTTCAATTTCTGTGATTAATAGATGAGTCACTAAAGAATTATTTATCAATTCATTGTAAATTTCTGCCCCTCCAATTATGAAAACTCTTTCAACATCAGATACGAGATTAAGTGACGATTCGATTGAGCTAGCATGAACGATGTTGTCATCAATAATTTCATTTTTATATGATCTGGATAATATTATATTTAATCTATCTGGAAGAGGTCTAAACTTTTGTGGTATAGACTCCCAAGTTTTTCTACCCATAATAACAGCATTACGAGTACCTGGCCTCGTTGTTTTCGTAGTGACGTCCTTGAAATATCTTATTTCCTTACGAAGTCTCCAAGGCATTTTACCTTGGTATCCAATTCCCAAAGCAGGCTTTAGTGCCGCAACAATAATTGCAACGTTTGGTTTCAGCATCGTTGTCTATTCGTGTAGTTCTATGTTCATGGTGGCAGTTTTTTTTTCAATCAAAAAAAAAAAAAAAAAAAAATGTCTTGTTTGTTGTTGATCGTTTTTGTATTAGAATTGAGTAGACAACGATAACGATTCTTTGTTTCATAATCCAGTATTATAATTCCAAACATGCAACACTGCATAACCCGCCAAAAAACCACCTGTTGAATTAAGTCCTAAGTTCATACTCATCAATAGTGACAGTCTATGAAATACAGTGGTAAATGGACACACGTCCTCTGAGGAAAAGTATATAAGAAGCTGGATATTCCCCACGATTTCGACTAACCATATATGCAACATAATTCCACATTAATATTAGTACTGAAAGTATACAGTTAGTTCATGAATTTTAAAAACTTGATAACGCATCTTATTTATCCTCAATTATGACGAGCTTCTACAACCACTTTTCGTATTATGTCATCTACAGATATCGAAATAACTCTTTTTGTTAGGTTAGTAGACAATCAATCGGACATTGTTCCAATAATTGTCAAATAATTACCAAAATGTATGCTTCCAGAATTGTTATCTATATCTCCTATCAGAAAAGCAAGCAGCTACTACTATCTTATCCAACGTAAATATCACTGATTCAGTTTCTAGACACCAAATCAATTATGAAGGTAATAATGATTACGCCAAATGCAAGTGCGTCCAATTTGATATTGAAATGGCTAACCTAAAACAGGGTGTGGATCAATAGGGCATTTACCCTACAAAAATACACTTTGATGGTATGGAACAATTTCAAGCTGTCCTGAAAGATTTTCCAGAGGTTTTGCAAAATGTCAAGAGCCTCACCGGCTCATTTTATAGTTTACATGGTGAAGAATCAAGAAGGATCTTACGTGAGGTGGTGTCTTCCGGAGTTAAATTTGAACTTCTAAAACTATTTGAATTTGGGGATATGGGTTCTGTGCCCCTTTTTTTGAAGGATCTTGATCTTGTCAATACCAATTTAGAGACAAACAGTATTTCTGGATTGCAGCGGTTGAATTCTGATACTAGAAATATGAATACAACACCCTTGGATTATTCCTTTATTTCACGTTTGCTTTGACGAGAGTTTTAGAATTTTTAAAGTGGCAACAGAGTTTATAATCATGGTTGATTTCCTAAGTTTTGAAAATTCTGATTTTATGTACCATTTACCAAGTGGCCTTAAAAGCTTACATTCAAATGGTTCCAACGAAAGTACAATGAAGCCTCTCGATCCAAAAATCAAGTGGCCCTCTACATTGAAAGTATTTGTTATGAGATTCTTTGATATTGATGGTAAAGCATTGGAAATGCTGAACTTCTAAGAGTCAGAACTTCAGGAACTATACATGTACAGAAGCGATATCAAAAAATTGGATGCCGACGCTCTCTTTGTTAGTATTGAGGCTTTAACTTTAAATGAAATGGGTATTGAAGAGTTATCAGACTCTTTTGAGATATTCAAGAAGTTGAAACATTTGGCTTTGGATAAAAGTCCTTTTTAAGAAATTGTCACCAGTCAGATTACCAATACTTTCATTGCAGAAATTAAAACTTACTAAACGCAATATTAAATTGGTGTCATTGTTAGATGAAAAGTATACTCATTTGAGATTTCAAGTTATAGCTATTGGAAATTGGGATTTAGGCGCTCTTGATGTGAAAAAGATGTTGGCAGCGACAGAAGGGTTAACTATTATTGTTAGTACTTCCCGTGATGGTCGGTTTTATGTATCAGAATTGACATCTTGTCCCCATTTTAAAGAGACGGGTATTGCTAGTAAATGGGGTGATTGGGACTTTATGGGACCGCATGAGGTTTGTCCATGTGAGGAACTTTATAACGAAAGTGAGTTCTCATTGGACGATGATGATTACGGTGATTCCATGGATGATTATTATTAGGAGAATAACCAAAAAGGGAATAAGAAATTAAGCTGAAGTATAAAACAAAATGCAGGCAAATAAAGGATTTTGGTCTGAGGAACTGGAGGATGTATTAGGTACAGAGTAAGTTTCATTAGTAATATTCTTGGTTGCTTCAGTTTCTGGCATATGTAGGGATCAATATATGTAATTCAAAAAAATATCTTGTTTAGAAGGGTTACAGTTAGGCTTATGTATCGAGAATAGCTTTTTCAAAAGAAATAGCCGATTAATACTAATGAACAAGTTTTAGTCAAGAACCCTTCGTTGTTATGACTATAGTTTGTTTATGACCCATATTTATGTAGTAAACGCTTCAGATCTTGATTATGCTATATCGTTCTAATTAGTGGACCCTATAAGTTCTTTGTTTGCTAGTTTAATAATTTTTGAGGATGTAAATTTCAAATCTAGAAACAAAGTTCTGGAAAACTTGCACAATGATTGGTATAGTTTGTTTCCTTGTCGTGTATTCACAATGTTTAACGAATTATAGTCGACCACCCTTTCGTGTGATGAAAAAAGAATAATTAGAGGCTTACGCGTTAAATTAAAACGTTTATAAATAAAAATCCAGCAGAACTAAAATTATCGTTCAATTCTTCTCCTCTTCTTCCCTTCTTTTTTTTTTTTTTCAGATATAATTCAGAATTTCGTCTTTCCTTGCTTTTGGAAGCACATTTATTTTCTTCAGAAATTAACCTTGTTACCGTCATTTCAAATATGTCATCAAAAAGAATTGATGTTGAATTATTCACTAGACTAGCAAAGTTGCCAGAAGATGTCATCTACATAATCATTGACTATGTTCCTCGGTCCGTACAAAGACAGTTGTTGCAATTCGTAGAAATCAGAAAGGTGGTAGTCTCATGTTATATATCAAATGTGGAGATTTCTGGTCATGATTATAGGCTGTTTGATTTCGATGAGTACCCCTTTGTGCCTAATCCATTTGAAGAGTTTGCTTTTGAAAATAGTCCACTTCAAGAGCGTCCTGTGAAGATGAAACTCGAGAACCTTAAAAAGGCTATAAAGCAATGGAAAATTTATCCCAAAAAGGTTCATTTTACTTCTTTGCAGGATTTAGTTGCTGTTCATAATAGTTTTCCCGAACTTTTATTGAAGGCTCATGATATTAATGGTGTATTCGATAAACATGTTAATGATACTAAAACAGATAACGCATCTGCTCTCACACGTAGAAATTTAAGTTATGGTAGCTTGGAATTGAGGAATTTTGGCACTGATTTTCTCACTGGTAAAAAGAAGTTGCCCGAAAAAATTTCGTCACTTACTTTACTGGAAACTCATGTTAATGAGTTCAATTTTGAAGGCTTGAAACTATTACGAGCTGAAATCCATTCTGAATTTAATAATAGAAGAGAAGTTGTTTTCCCACCAGATTTGAAAGTGTTGGAGGTTAAGTTGTTTGGCGAGAAACGACTAAATATTCCCTCAAACTTAGTATGTTTGAATATCACTGGTGATAATAGTAAATTGGATTTGGTTGGTGGTCTCATGAACAAGTTGATCTTTTTGTTTATTTCGTCGCACACGATCCGATCCTTTAGTGAAACTGGGATAAATGCGCCAAATTTGACTTCGTTAACATTGCTCGAATGTTATCGTCTCACTAATTTTGGAATTGTGAAAACATTTAAACATTTAAAGTATTTGTCGATGGTGGGTGCGAGATTTCCAGTTGAATTGTTTGATGGAATTAGCTTGCCTAATCTTCTGAATTTTCTTTGCAATGGGAATGGTGCCCAGAATCACGTAAGTGAATGGGATGATTTCAATGAGATTACTCGCAAAATCAATAATCTGACTATAAAATTTCCTCCAAAATTGGAAGATTTGGCATTGGCAGATTTGGTAGTTCCGAGAAACGTTGTGTACACTTTTGACCTACCTTCATCGTTGAAAAAGTTGCATTTTGAAAAAGTTCCGATTAACTACTCTCGCTTCCAGTTTACTAAAAATTTGGAAGAGATAAGTTTGGAGCTTCCAGAAGTTAAATTTGATAAAAATTGGGTGATCCCGCCTACTGCTAGATATGTTGGTATTGTTGCAGAACGTGTTGAGTTTAAAAGTTTGGATATGCTTTATCGTTTGCCTGAAGGCCTTGAGGAACTTCAAATCAAAGCTATTTCTCAAGGCAAAATTTTGCCCTTGCAAAAGAAAATTAAATGGCCATCATCCATGAAAGGTTTCACTTTGATACGTTTTGATGTTGATTATAAAACATTTGAAATGTTCAACTTTAAAGAATCCAAGCTTGAGCATATCAGTCTTTATAGAGGAAAACTTGGAAAACTAAACGTTGATGCGCTTCCAGTTACACTCAAGTTTTTGAGCTTGGTTAGAATGGGTATTACAAAGTTGCCGGATTCTATGGTGAAATTGAAGAACCTTCACAGTATGTGTTTGAGAAGAAATCATTTGAGAGGGATGACACCAGTCAAATTGCCTATAGGATCGTTACACTTTTTGGATGTGTGTCGTTGTGATCTTACTTCCATATCACCATTTTTAAGTTCGATGCTAGAGAAAGGAAAGGAGAATAGTCCCCTTAATGTTTCTGCTGTCAATAATTGGTATTTAAATGTTCGTGATGTAAGGAGAATGTTAAATAAATTAAAGAATTTTACCATTACTGTTAGCACATTTGATGAAGACTTGATAGAAACATGTCGATATTCGGCTCGTTTATCGTGTGAGGAAACCCACTACAACGAAAACCCAGAGGAAACAGACTATAGTGACGACGATGGGAATAGTGAAGACGAACTTTATTATGGAAGCCAGGATCTGGATGACGGATTTGATTTGCATAACGGTCTTGATGAGAATGACAATTTTTTTGGAGGTTATGGATATGAGAATCCGGATAACGTTTTTCATGAGATGTTTAGAGCCATGATGAGGAATGGAGATATTGATTAGTAAAATTCAAAGAATTAGGTAGAATAAGTGTTTGATTTATCATAATATCTACACATATATGTGGGAAAAAAAAAAAAAAAAAAAAAAATAAGAGACATGAAGAGTTTAGTTCAAACAAAGTGTGTAGATTCATTTACTAAAACCAAGTTGAATGTGTTTATCAGTTGCTATATCTGTGAACCTGTAGATGAGGTAGTGAATTGTTCTAGAATGAAGGTTCTGTTAATTGCAAGTTTGTTAAACACGACCACCGCGTTGAAAACCAGAAAATAAAAAAATAAGAATTTGCCATGCAGTTTAAGGATTAACAGTTTCTTAATAGTACGACTTTCACTGACTCTCTATGTTTATTGGAAATGGTGTGTAGTATCAACCCACACTCACTATGACTCTCATTTGTCTTCACTTTTTTCAGTGTACTAAGTATTGGTTCTATACATCTGAGAACAAATTTGTAAAGTCCTCAAGAATGAATTAAAACAAGGTTGTGATGAAACACATGTGTTGTTGGCAACCAATTCTTTGTTTCTTTTTCTGTCCAGGGGATACCCCTACACAAAAACGTCAGGGCATGGTATACGCGTCACCTGTAATACTATAATTTTAACCGTTAGCTGAACCCGAGAATCCTCTTCTTCTTCTTCAATACATTTTTATTCCTTACGTGTTAATATCTATCAACTTCAAATATTAGTATTGTTTAGGTCATTGTAATTATGGCATCAGAAGACACTGATATCACGCTTTTCACTAGGCTAGCATAACTACCAGAAAATGTTTATTACCTTGATCATTAGTTATGTCCCCAAATGCCAATTACAACCATTATTAGGTTTCCGTTCAACTAAAAGGGCGGTAGTTATATCCTATTTTTCCAACGTAAAAATCACTGAGTGTCAAGATCTTATTTTTTCAGGAACCTGTAATCAGTTTGAACATCGTGATTGTCATGACAAGTCTGTTGCTGTATCTTTGAAAAACCTTCGCTTACTTGTGAAGCAATGGAATTTTTATCCTCAAAACTTTGATTTTCCAGTTTCAAAGAATTTGGAACTATTCTTGACGTTTTTCTAGAGGCTTTAATTAATTAATGCTCAAGGTATTAACGTGGTATTTGAAAAGGGTGTCGCTGGAAATCAAGTACAAAATATTAAGTAACTCACACGGTATTACCTTAAGTATGATCGTGTGGAATTGAAAGATTTTGGGGATGCATTCTTTGATACTAAGAACAAATTACCTTGTAATATCAAGAAGCTTATTATAACTAATACCCGACTTGAGGTTTTTCCTGTAACTGGGTTGAAGAAATTGAAAGCGGAAATTTCGGCTGCTTCCAGGTCCACTAAAGACGTTACTTTCCCATCAGGGTTGGAACTGTTAATCTTGACCATGTTAGGGGAGCGCCACTTGAACATACCTTCAAATTTGGTTTGTTTGCAACTTAACGTGGGTAAGACAAAATTAAGTTTGTCAAGTGGTACCATGAACAACTTGAAGGATCTTCTGATTTCATGGAATAAATCACGATCTTTTGTTGAAACTGGGATAATTGCACCCAATTTGAAATCATTGAGTATAGTTGATTGTTACTACTTGACTGATTACAAAGCATTAGAAGCTTCACAGAAATTACAATCTTTGACAATATCAAACACTCCATATCCAATTGGCTTGTTTGATGAGAATAGTTTCCCTTATCTTGTGGATTTTTCTTATACAGAAGAAAAAGTTGAATAGTTTTATAATGCATGGAGTGTTTCATTTAACACAATTTATCAACATTGTTATCTGAAATTATATTTTCCTCCAAACTTGAAAAATTTGACTTTATATGGTGGAGAGTTTACTAGATCTGTTGGATTTGTGTTTATGTTGCCTCCTTTGTTGGAAAAGTTACATATTTGTGATTTTCGATTAGGGCTGCCACTTGCTGAATTTCCTCAACATTTGCAAGAAATTACTTTGAAAGTTTCATTAGTTTATATTTTCGGTCAATTGAGAATTCCTCCACCAGCCAAAACTGTAGTTATTGAATCCAAGAAAATAGTTTTCAGAGGTATGGATTTCCTTTATCATTTGCCAGAAGGTCTTGAGAAACATACTTTACATGCTATCGTTCAAGGTAAAATGTTGCCCTTCCAAAGAAGAATCAAATGGCCGTCCTCATTGAAATCATTGACATTGAAACGTTTTAATATTGATTACAAAAGGTTTAAAAAGTTGAATTTACAAGAATCTAGCCTTGGGTTTATTAATATTTATAAAGGCAGAATTTGTGAATTAAAAGCAGATTCACTCCCTGTTAGTGTTGTCGATTTGAAATTGATTAGAATGGGGATTGAAAAATTGCCTGAGTCATTAGAAAGACTTGAGAATTTGAAATGGTTAAATTTAACAAGAAATTCTTTTAAGGGGTTAAAATCAGTTAGATTGCCCTTACCATCATTCAAACAGCTAATTGTTAGTCGATGTGATCTTCGTTTGATATCGCCATTCCTAACTTCAATGTTAGAGAAAGACAATCGAAAAGCCGAATTTAATATCATTGCCACAAATAATTGGTATTTGAATACTTATGATGTATTGAAAATGATGAAAAAATTGAAAACTTTCACTATTTCCCTTAGTACATTTAATGAAGAATTTGCGGAGCTGTACAAGTATTCTAGACGTATTGTTTTTGAAGATCAACATAGGGCTGAAGATTCAGAAAAGACGGAGTTTTCTGGTTCTGGAGAGTATGCTGATGAAGAGCTTTATTGGGGGGATGTTGGGGATGATTACAGTAGTGGTGATGATGATAAGGGGGCTACGGTAATGAAGGAATTGAATGACTTTTGGAAGGGCAACAACATGGACGATGAAATAACTCATCTGGACGATACTGACAACTGGTTCGGTATGGAGGATAAGAAAGATGATGACAATGATGAAGACGAAGATATGGAGTACGTGAATGGTTGGTAGGTGAGTTTACAAATAAAAAAATGTGTTTGTAAATTCAGTGGATGTAAATCATTATTCATTAGCTATGAAGTTGATCTAAATATAAAGATTGTTGACTCATGTAAATAAAACATATCCTTCGTGCTTGTTTTTTTCATAGGTTTAGTGTATTGAATTTAGAAAACGGATCTTGCTCTCAACAGACAAATCACTTTGATTCGCGGGGGTGATTTGAATAATAAGAAAAAAAAGGAGAATGCTTCTTGGGGGGTGAAATTACACTAAACGCACTATTTCCAAAACTTCTTATCTTGTTTTTTTCTCTTGGTGAGAACAACAAAATTGAACTAGTTACCACAACAACAACAACAGCTCTTTTTTTTTTTCTAATTAATTCAATTAAATTCCATATAGGGGACTATTTTTGTATAAATTGAATTAGTCAAGTGATTAATTCCGTTGATTTAGCTCAAGCTTAGTACAATATGTCAGTATATCAAGAATGGTTATCTAACAATTTAAATGACTGCAAAAAGTTGCTTCTTTTTTTTTGTTCGTTGTTGTTGATTTGTGTGGAGGAGGAAGATGGGGCAAGGTAAAAAGAAAAATGTTAGTGTCGTAAATACAACATATAATAAAGCACTTTCAAAAAAAAAAAATAATAATGGAACAACAACAACAATATAAAAAATGGAGTGACTATTCTTTCCTTGTTGTTGGAAAGTCATGTTGGTAAGTTGTAGTATTTGTAATGGTGGGAGAGTTTTAAACTAATTTGATTTGTTCAATATTTTATTTCCTTAGACAATGTTTGCTTCCAAATTCCAGTAAAATCTCAACAAAAATATAGATTACAAACGTTTTTCAAACACAATATTCTTTCTATTATAATTTAGATATATATAAGTAAGTACATATTGAAAACAAAACAACTAGTTCTTAGTAACATACAAGAGTTAATAAACACATGGATAAAAAAATAAAAAGTAAAAAATTAAATTTAACCGTCAATAAAAACAAGTAGTAATATACAAATCGATAAAAAAAAAACAAAGAACAACATAAAAACAAAGTCTCCATAGTAATGGGATAGTATTCAGACAACTGACATTGGAAAGAATTAAAACCAAAAAAAAAAGGAATAAAAAGATAATCAAAATAGAACAAATAAAAATACAAAACCATCCATCAAATGTAAGAATTTAATCAGTTTCTAATAATTATTTAGTTGATTTCTTGGTTACTTTTTTAGGAGCAGCGGCCTTTTTCTTTGGAGCAGCAGCAGCCTTCTTTTTGGGGGCAGCCTTGGTTTCTTTGGTAGAAGCTTCAGCTTTAGCTTTAGTGGCTTTCTTTGCTGGTTTAGTGACTTTCTTTGGAGCGGCAGCAGCCTTTTTGGTAGCAGCTTTCTTTGGAGCAGCAGCTTTTTTAGTTGTAGTTTTCTTAGTGACTTTTGCAGAAGTAGCAGATGAAGCTGGTTTTTCCTTCTTGGCCAATTTAACTGGACCAGATGGACCTTTTGGTTGTAAGAAATCACCAGTTTCAACACCTTTTCTCAAAGCAGTGTTAAACAAAGAATCAAAGTTGGCAGCTTTAATATCATTGTTTGATTGAACGTATTTTTTAAGAGCTTGACGACTAGAAAGAAGAAAACAATAATTTTTAGTTAGTAATTGAATCAACCAATTAAAATTGATTGCTTTTAGATTTGGCCCCACCAAACATTGATAAAAGTTGTTGGACAACAACAAAAAAAAAACAACAACAACAAGAAACAAATTTGGTATGGTTTAACCCAAAACAAAACAAGACAAAACATACGAAGAACCATTTCTTTCCTTTAAGGTAAGGATAGCAGATTTGATCATATCTATATCATAAACCATTAGTTAGTATTTTTAACTTCATTGAACAAATTCTGGGAAAGGAAACACCAATTGAATCTCTTCTATTCTGCCCCTTCCTTTCGCCCCCTATTTTTTCTTTTTTAGAAAAAGCAAAATCAAACGATTATAACACACCTTTGTAAGTAACTTTAGAAGCTGTTGAAGCAGAAGCAGCTTTAGTTGATTTAGCAGTTGCAGCAGTAGCCATTGTAGATAGTAAGTTTAGTATGTGTGAATAATTGAATAGTAATCTTAAGAAAAGAAAGAAAAAGATATAATAAAATGTAAATAAAAAAAATTGATGATGTTTTTTTTTTTTTGGATTGGAGGGAGGAGGAGGAGGAGGAGGGAAATAAAATTGCAAACTTTTTACAGAACAAGAAGCCATTCTAAGAAATTGTGTAATATTTGTTTATTTGTTTGTTTGTTTGGTTAAATTCTCGCGTTCTCCATTTTGCTCTTATTCTTCTCTCTTTTTTTAATCTCAATCTCTTCTCTCCTCCTTTCTCTTCCTCTCCCTCTTTTTTTTTTCTTCTTAAATTTGTTCTTCTCTCTTTCTCTCTTTCTATTCGTTGTCCTCCTGTCTCCCCATATAACTAACAATCTCCCCCCCCCCCCCCCTCGAAAAATAACCACCACTATCAATAACTACTACTACTACTACTAGACCAATCCCTGTCGAGTCCCCACAAAGTGCAACGGCTAAACTCTTATCTTTTTCAGCTACTCTTTACAAACATTCGTCTAACTAACTCCCTTTACATAGTTCTTAATACAGCCTAACTTTTGTTCATTTTCTTTATGGTGTTTACTTCTGTTTTTAAACCAAAGTGATTATGAATACTCTGGATGTTTACAGTGACGGAGTGACAAACTAATTGGGTTTCTTAGATGCAGCAGTCTTTATTGAAAGACCTCCACCAGTCGTTATGAGATCATAACAAGGACTCTCCAGGTAAAATTATAAGTGGTAACAAATTGTTCCACTCAGATTTACAAACTAAGAATCACGTGACAAAGATCATGTAGCAATCGACACGACCTAACGAAAAAGAAAGAAAACTTAGTTGGTCTCGGAGTCTCGGAATATTGCGAGACGGAAAACCCATACATTTTTAATTACTAGATTATTTTAACTTAACATTACCATTAAACTCATGACAAATAAATTGATAATTCAATCTATTCTATACCTATACATGATTAAAGATGCCCATGCACACACCTACCAAAGTAACAAAACATCCCCCCAAGAAAAACACGAAATCATTACTCTTCCTAAATTTGTTTTTTTTTTGTTTCATTTAAAGCTTATACTTTTAGGGACAAACTTCTTGTTCAAACCATTGATGATTTTCATCTAATTGGTAAATATACCTCTTATCTTTTTCTAAATCGTAATAATCAACATAATCAATAAATAACCCCACCAAAGCAAAATTTTTCAATCCATAATCGATATTTTTCCCATCAACTCCACGATGAATTGAGCTTATTAATTTTGCATTTTCATCACTCATTATCAGTTTTGGAGTTGGTTTCTTAAAAGATTTCTTGAGTGACTTCGATAGATTTGACCATTGCCGATTCAATTCTTGAGTGATATCAGTAGATATCTGATGCTCTGTTTCCTCTTCTTGATTAAGAACATTAATCAAATCAAGAGGAGGATTTTGTTCATCAATTATCCTTGCTCTACCACGAAGTCGAAATTGCTTTTTTATCCGACTGAAATAAAACACAGCTTCACATTTGTCATTATGTAATAATTCTTTATATTTACTCATTCGCTTATCTGTAGTGAACGTTATAACACTTGATTCCTTATTGTCAAATAACCATCCACGATACACCATAGTTCGGTTTTGGGGATATCCCGTCTCGGAGTCGATAGTGGCGAGCTGGAAACTGGTGAATGGGGGATCATTTTTGGTAACAGATAGTTCTGCTTTAACACTTTCATCAAATGGAGCTACCCACGGCGGTTGGAAATGTTGGTGAATCATCTTGAAGTTGATATGGTGGTAGTGATGGCCGTAGTGGTAACACAAGGGTCTGGAGTGTATTAAATTTACGCGAAATGACAAGGTGTGAGCAGTGAGTTGGGAAAAAAAAAGAATGAAAAAAAGAAAGAAAATTTTTCAAACTGTTCAATGGTGTTAAGTTGAATTTAAATTATTGAAACAGTTGATAATAACTAACAAATCAAATAGTTGGATAGATGTTGTTATAAAGAGTTGGGAAAGTAAGGGTAAAAAAAAAATTGAGAAAAAAATAGTGTGGAAAAATACGGACAGCTTGTTGGATTTAAGTATTTTAATGTTATATTAGTTTGTGAATCACTTGATTCAAAATTTTACTCATGGCGGCCATCATCATCATCACCAACCGGAAAAAAAGAGAATTTTTTTTTTTCTTTCATGTTTCCATGCAGAAGACTAATTTCCAAATTTGGTTGCGCCCAACACCACCACAGGGATTAACAACAACAACAAACAATAAACAACAATTACCGATACTCTACACCAAAGGGATATATACCAAGACAAGATAGACGAGAAAAAAAAACGAGAACATATTTGAGTTCCGTAACTGAATGGGCAACCTACTAATTAATAAGTTGGTATATTTTTTTTAATGCCGTACTTCGACTTGAATTGCCCACGTGTGCGTATCGTGATATGGTCTTCGCTTTGTATTTGTGTTAATCTTGCACTTTAATTAAACTAGTTAAATAACTATGAAAAAGGAGATGGATACAGCGCGAGGTCAGAATTCAACTTCTAAGTAGTTACTTTTACTTGCACCACACGATAAATTAACATTTTTGGAATTTTGACTTTGCAACTGTGCCCAGAATCAGATCACCATGTCGTAATCATGGTTGTTGCCTCTCCAGCTCATTCGTCTGCCCCACTTTTCTCTCTAGTTACTACTTCCCTCCTCTCCCCTTTCCTCTCTTATTCTTATCTGAATTTACAACCACCGATTGCAATTCCTTTGATCATTCGTATTTCATTACTCGCTAAAGGAATGCAATTTAGATTACACTCTTAACTTTGTCTTGCACCCAACAACAATGGCAGCAACAGATACTCTACTTTATCTATCTCTTCTCCACACACCTTAAACTGAACTGTGTTCGTTACATAATGATCTAGACCAAGACTGTCGTAACAATGTACTATGCTCGCGACATCCCCAATCACGGCACAATCAGCTTATGTCTGCTTTTTTTTTTCTAAATCAAACAATAATCGTCAACTCAACTATTCTCCCCTTGCGTTCATGAATTTACAATATAAAAATAGTCACTACAACGGATTCTTAGTAATGGAATTGTTGAAATTCGCCGGGAAATTTGTACACAGCGGAAAGAAAAAATGGAACCCCAAAACCAACACATTCTACCATCACGGATGAAAACATTTTTAGGGATGCTTTTTAAGTCTTAAATAAATCGAATGGTCTAGTTTATTGGTGAAGATTCTTTTTTGGGTGCACTTCTTTCAATTATCAACCTTGTCAACTCTGTTTTGCTGATCACTTGCTAGCCAATTGGGCTATCTCGTTAGAAGATCCAAACTGCGTCAACAAAATATCTACAAGGCCAGCCAATAAACAGATTAAAATCATGGCTAAATTGTCCAAAGCTACTGAGGATTTAGAAGACTGATGAGAACGAGGATAAACCAAAACCAAAACCTCACACTCAACAAACCCACAAAAATAATCAACAACGTTCAAATGAACAACTCTGTCAACGAGAACCCCAACAACCAATCTTCTCAAATCAAAATCAATATGCTTTTATTTAACTCCCTATATTCTTCTATTTCTTTTGGGGTTAAATGCACCCAACACGTTTTCTTATAACACACGGCTATTCTGCACCTTTCTCCTTTCTTTGTCAATTTTCCACACTGCTTCTCCAAGGGAGTAAAAGGTGGTTTTCTTTTGGGTTTATTTAGCACACTTTCTATCCTTTCGATAGTGTCTTTCTCTATATCTAATTCCTTAATTTTATCAATTAAATTGTCGTATATACACTTTTGAAGTAACTTGAGTTTTTTGTTTATAGTTGATTTAGTCTTTTTTTTTTTTTCTATACAAATACTTCCTTAAAGAAAGTGTTCATATTTCTCTTTAGTTGAATTAAAGTAGTAAGTTTTATAGTTGAATTCTGATTTATGGTAAAACTTCTTTCCAAATATCCATTTACTTTTCATTAGAGATTTTTAGTTGTATTTATAAGATGGGTTGCTGTTATTTTGTCTATTTTGAGTATCGTAACGACATTAAGCTTTCTGACAACCGCTTCACGTTTTCCCTAGGCCAATTTTCATCAGAGACACTGGTAATGATGCGCGAGAATCATTCAGCTATTTGGCAGCTGTTGATATTTTCTTCTTAGATCCTCTATTCCAAAAAAAAGAAAGGGTTAAATAGAGTTCTATTTTCAGGGGGGGATTATTTTCTATAACACCTTGTCAGCTAGCTCATACATAGCCACCTGAAACAATAGGTCGTGCATGTCCTGCCAACTCCCCAGTAGAATAATCCTTTATCATAACATTTGCTCGGAAGGAAGCAAAGACTATTTGTAGCGTTGCGTTGTACACATAGATTGTGCTTACAATCCTTAATTAAACGAGTGCGGCAAAACTCACTTAATGTACTACTAATATTTTTGTTAATTGGTTTACACGTTACAGTATTTCCAGAAAAAAAAAAAAGGAGCAGTCTTTTGTGATCACCCAATTCTTTTTTTTTTTTTATCAACAGCCATGTCAGCTAACTTACAAACAAGACTAGAGAACTCACTCAACGATATATTAAAGGCCTCAGGGTACATCTTCGAAATAATCAACCATAACAAAAAGCAAAGCAATTTGATAACTGGCCCCAACAATGAACTAATCCAACAATCGATCATACAACAACTAAGCGACCACATTCAAGGGTTTAATGATATCTTAGACCAAACAGTTTCCAAATTTAATGATGCAAAGTGGTGTGTCGCCGTTATGATTGAGAACAAACAAAAGCTCGAAGAGGAAACGGAAAGGCAAAAACGGGAGGCAGAAGCTAGGCGGTTGAAAGAAGAAATGGAAGCGAAAAAGAAGGCCGAAGAAGAAGCAGCAGCAAAAGCAGCAGCAGAGGCACGAGCTAAAGAAGAAGAAGCAAGAGCAGCTGCGCGTGCCAAAGAAGAGGAAGCAAGAGCAGCTGCAATGGCAAAAATGGAAGAAGTAGCAGCAAAAGCAAAAGCGGCAATGGAACAAGAAAAGAAAGAGAAGGAAGCATTGAGAAAGAAGCAAGAAGAAGAAGAAGAAGCACAGAGGAAAAAGCTAGAACAACAAAAAAGAGAGAACCAGGCCCCAAAGTTTGACAATTTTGATGAATTCATTGGATTCGACATAAACGATATGCCCAATGGTGACGAGACCATCGATGAAGATATGTTGTCAAATATCAACTACGAGGATCTCGGCTTGGATGACCCCATGCAGGGATCTTCTAGCACCTTGCAAGCACAATCCATGAGCGACACCCCAATCGGAAAGACAAGCGATAAGGTCGCCAATATGGACTTAGACATGAACAATTTATTGGAGAACGATGAACTGATATTGGACGGCTTGAATATGACCTTGCTTGATGGAGGCTTGGATGGGGACAATAGCAACAACGACAATCAAGTCAATGAAGAGTTTGATGTAGATAGCTTCTTGAACCAATTTGGTAATTGATGTGTAGGGTAGTGGGTAAAAGCGTTTCTTTACCATCAACCATTTGTATTTCAAGTATAAGCAACATTATATTCAATTTAGTACAACTCCATGTAACATGTACATTTACCTTGTTTGTTATTCCGATCGTATTTGAGACTACTACAGAGAATATATCCCACCAGATTTTTTAGAGTCTAGTATTGTCTGAGGAAGAGATACGGACAACATCATTTGTTAGACTTACTCTTGGTTGTGGTCATCTGTGGGCTTTTATGAGGGTGAACAATCAGTTCAATTTTCTGTCCAAATTAATCTTTTACAAATCTCACTCCAAGTCTTGGTCGGGTCCCTCTTTTGACATCTTTGCAAAACTTGTTACCGGAGTCAACGCCAGCTACTCCATCATCCAGCACAAGAAGAACTAAAGATTGGTGCAGACTCACCTGTTTTCAAGAATTCGTAGACTTAGAAGCTCACCTCCCCTTCGATCTACTATTCCTATCCATCAATTGTCGGTCCAAAATATATAGAATGGCCATAAGTCATCACCAATGAAAACAGCGACACAAAAAGCGATGTATAGATTATATAGAGAATAAAAAAAAAATCACCACCAAAGAATAATGACCTAGCCGAAAATCGAACTCCAGACCTTTTCCGTGTGAAGAAAACGTGATACATATGTGAAGAAAAAAAAAAGAGAATTAAGCTGAGCTTGCGATACACGCAATTTGAGATGCCCAGTGCATTATTAGTCCAACAGTTATTGTTGTTTTTCAATTAACCTTGATTATGGGGAAAAGTACAAACAAACCAGTAGTAACAAAGCTACTGTTAGATAGATCCCTATCTATAATCAACAAGAAGATTAGCACGGTTCCATTTTATGATGCAGTTCATATCATTAAACCAGTATCTCAGAATAACAACAAGAACAGTGGTGATGAAGATAGGATACCTTTTGATTGTTTAAATACTAGTACAACCTTGATTTCCAATTGCACTAACTTATACCAAATCATTTTAAACGAATACACCCAAAAGTTCAAGCATAATAACGAAGAGAGCAAAAATAACAGTTACAGAAGTCATATCGTGGCCATACCGATGGAAAATATCCCCAATGGAGAATATCATGGGAATAAATTGATATTCAATGGCAATAGTAGAATAATTGAATTATGGATTAATAATGATTCTTTTATGAAAATCCCCAATTTGAAAAATAAATATGATAATAATAAGAAGAAGACAAAATGTGGAAAAGAAGGACAATTTATTAAATTATCGAAAATTACATCAAATTTGAGACATGACGAGTTTATGATGAAATATAAAATCAATTTGACCGTAAATCCTTCGATCCAATTGATTGAATCAGAATTGAAATACATTATTGAGTTGTTATTTAATGATGTTCAATGTCTCATATATAATGATCAACAACCACCACAACTGCCAGAAGATGAAAATAAGATGGATATAGATAATCATGTTAATGGGAATTCCACCAGTGAAAACATTTTCAAGATTATTAAATATCCTGAACTACTACCAATGATAAATCTTGAACATTATGACCACTACCTACAAACACAACAAGGATTTGGTTTAGATGAATTTGAAGAATATGAATTATTAACATTATTCACTAATTTTAACTATAATCAGAATATTCTCAAAGATCAATATTATAATGATTTACCAAATTTCAACAATAATCATAATAATCATCAGGAAGACGTCAATGAACTTTACGTTTGTTCAAAACATAGTTTATTTAATGTTTTGTCACAGGTTTTATCATTAGAAACCTTTATTGATTGGCAAATAATTAGTTTCCATTATCGTGATAAATATCATTTGTTAATTTATAAAAGCTTATCGAACAATAATGATATCCATATCTATGAAGTTGATAAAAGAAACCAATAAATAATGGTTCATTATTTAAAAATACTGGCACCTGTCAAATAGATACATTTATTATTATATACACATGATAGGGATATTTTGACATACATATTTTTAATATATACAAGATTAAACAAATAAATAACAATAAAACACACCATCGTCATCATAAACTTCGTAGGAACATAAATACAAAAAAAAAAAAGAAAAAACAACCGGACATAATCAAATTGAGCACAGCACAATTCAAACTCAACAAACAAACCAGTTACGAGAAATCTTTAAATAATTCATCGAGTGGAACATTCTCAAATAAATTATTCACATCAATCAACGTATTTGGAAGATTGGGTATAGGATTGAATAAACCATTTGTACCAGCTCCACTGGCATTATTAGTGTAATTAACATTACCCATGTCATTACCTCCACTAGTTAACTCAGATCCTTGTCCAAGTGACGCATTTGCAACATTCACACCAGGAGTATTTGATACTTGAGAAGCCGCCATATTTGATTGATCAAATTGGAAACTTGTTGTCCAATTACCACTACCACCAAACTGGGTATTTCCTGGTGTCCCAATAGCATCTTGATTCTTTAAATTCATCATTTGCAACCAAATACTATCAATCTCATCATTGGTTTTGTAATCATTGATGTCAACATCAGAACTGGTATTTGATGCCATTGAAGTTTGGTCATTTGAAAGGTTTGTATCGCCAAACAGACTTTGATCGTTGTATGAATACTGAGTGTTAGCTCCAGTGTCATTCCATGAATGACTTTGGAATTGAGCTTGAGCTTGAATTTGAATTTGAGTTTGAGTTTGTTGCTGCTGCTGCTGCTGCTGCTGTTGTTGTTGTTGTTGTTGTTGTTGTTGTTGTTGCGATGTATGCTGGTACAGCAGATGACTATACAGCTTTTGGAGCACTTTCTTATTATGAGACTTATTTTCCATCAGTTTTTGATGCAATTTCCTTAATCTTTTCAGTTCTCTCACTCTTTTCAATGAACTTTCTAATATATATATCAATTCAGTAACCATTTCTGTTGAATATCCATTGTGCACAGATTTCGGCTTATAACTCTCAAAAAACTTCTCTGTTATCATTGAACCAATAAAGTTTTGCGCTTTCGTCACTCTCCAGGCATAATAATAACGATTGGACAATTTCGCTAAGCCACATCTAAATATTTCACGGCATTCAATCAACAAATCACTACATTTGACTAGCTTATTAAAATATAACTTATACTCCTCATCTTCGTTCGCATCAGAGTTCATCCGAGTGTTATGATCATATCGAATTTTCAACATTCTAATACGGTACATGAGACGAAGATAAACGGCTGCAATAACAATTAATGACTTATGAGCCACTGACTCGTATCCTGGAATGGCAATAATATCAGAACCTGAGTTGAACACATCATTTGTATTGGTCACATACTCGGTAAAGTATGGCATGGTTTGAAAAATGGTAGTGACAAACATCTTTTTCAAATAAAAAAACGACAATTCAACATTTTGCTTGGTTTCATAATAATTGAAAATATGCATATATATGGACACCATAAAGAGGTTAGCGGAAAAAAATATCTTTTTCTTTAATGTTGCAGGCATTGAGTTTTTAGAATCTTCTGATTGGGACTTCAAGTTTCTATATCTATCCTTAAAATGATTTTCCATCAATTCCATTTTCTTACTCAAATCAATCATCTTAACCTCGCCTTTAACTCGAAGAATCATATTCAAAAGTTCACATAAAGGGTTATATGTGCTTTCAAGATTCGGGAAACAACTACTAGCCACTTTCTCAACTTCAACATCAATCACGTTTTCGTTACCAGGAACATAGAAAGGTATTTTAGTATCAAAGGAATCAACATTAACACAAAGCATGCTGCCACTACCCATCGCATTGCCAAAATCTTGAACAAGAACCATGTACCAAATTTTCCTTCCCAAATTGTTCAATTTTTGATCTTTAGAGGAATCAGGAACAATATCTGGGTCTCTGTGCAATCCTAAAGAATAAGCCATTTGCACCAACATACCAGTGAAAATTTGGGAATCACCCCCATCAATACCGTCACCATCTTCTGGAGAAACCTGGTGATAAATTCTTGTAAGTAATGCTAATTGCATCAATGTCATGTTGCAGTTCCTCATAATGTTAAATTGGTTGAAGCATTCTTGGGCAATATTAACGACATCAAGATTAATTGGGTTATTCAATAAAAATTTGACTTGTTGGGCTTTAGGCGATGGATCTTCAGTAGTGAAATAATTCTCATTAATAGACAAATCATACGAGAATAACGAAATATAACTTAAGCGAAGAACAAGTAGTAAAATCCCCAAATAAGCAAAATCCAACTTTTTCTCAATTTTAACACTCACTTGAGATGCAGAATAATCTTCAGGACCAATCAACTTTTGCAATTCTTCTTTCAACACAACTTCATCAAGAATAGGCATCGCAGGGTACAAATGGGTAAAAAATCTCTTAAATAATAACCAAATGATTTCCTGCTTTGGTAATACCAATCTGATTTTTTCAACAAGCTCCAATTCCTGATCTAATCCTCCTCGATAAAACAGTAAGCCGAGGCACAACGCCTTTTGATTCAATGACTTCTGTGATTGTGAATTGGTCTTCAAATGGGTTATACTGGCAGGGGTTGGAGGCTTTTTGGGATCCTTTTCCACAGTATCTCTAAATGGTCGCAAATTGTCTTGCCCTTCGTCATATATAGCCTTTTCAATAAAGTCTTTATCCACTTGAGGGGCATTATCGGAAATAGCTAACATCCTTGTGCGGATCTGTTCTTTTACAATATGAATATGAGCCCAAAGAGTACTCATGGCATTATCTGCTTTTGTTAAAGCTACCCAACTCAATGGTCCATGATTTCGTTTCTGAAGAGGCTCTTTATCCGTCGTTCCATTATAACCTCGATAAAAATTGATTGTTTCGGTATCAGAAGCCACAGGATTTATACCCAATAATGAAGTCAGCTCAATAGGAGTGTTTGTAAGCGAAGGAATATAATACGGTTTCTGACTATGTACTGAATCGTTTGGGCTACAACTTGAACTGCTGACAACATTATTGTTAGTCTGTGCCGTATCTTTTTTCAGTAGTAGTGTATCCTCCAATGACTTGAGTTTCTCCTTTAAGAATGATAATTCGTTATGCACAATAGCAGAACCTCCACCAACAGTTGTGGAAGTCTGGAATAACGTGGGACAAATTTCATTATTATTTACGTTGACACCAGTGCTGTCGTTATTTTTGGAAATGTTTGGTTCAAATACGTAAGGGTTTGCATATGTCATGCTACTGGGGATTGATGTTGCGGCTGATGCAAAACTAATTGAACTGCCATTACTACCCACACTACCGTTTGTATCATTCGTATTAGTAACCTCCGATTTAATTGAACTTAGCTTTTTCTTTTTGGGTTTGGGTACCTCTGTATTATGTTCCGAATAAACACAGGGGAACTTTTTATATTTAACACACATAGAACATGGATTACCAAGATCACATTTGACTTTTCTACGCTTGCAAAAATCACAAACTTTTGAGGATCTGCGTCTTTTTTGACCCATGGTGGAAAACTAATTCAGGATTCACGTCTTATTCGAGCTGCTAATAAATTCTGTGATTAGTAATAAGGGAATGACAAGCGTTGCTAACCTTTTTGAGGCCTATTAAGGGATGCTTCTGGTGTACGCTTCTTTTATTATTTTCCTTAACTTTATTATCTTCCCTATGGTTATTATTATAAGTTTAATTTCACTCTAGTTATTTCTTGGATTGGTTACTTGTTGTTTATTTTTTTTTTTTAAGAAAAATATATGACCCTTGGAAGCCGTAACTAACGACAAATTGAGAACGTGACTCTGTTTGAGGGATGAAATAAAATAAGCAACTGAAGTTTTCAACGGAAGTGAGCAGAGGTATAAGCTTCAATATGATGCAATTGATGCTGTATTAGCAAAAATATCGGACAACAATTGATGAATGAAACAAAAAGAAAAATTATAATAACAAGTATAAAAAAGAAATTGATAAACTCTTGGTGAAGTGGCGATACTCTAAAAGAACAAAGCTTAAAAATGCAAGAAGCAAAAGGAAGAGACAGAAGGAAAGAAAAAAGAAAAATAAAATCTTCTGTAACTCTTAATGGAAAATTGAGAGTTCGGAGGTGGTGAAACTTCCAAGTATTTATATGTATGCAATAGATAAAATCTTACGTCAGCAACAACTTGTAGTACCATGATTTTATCTGTAAGTTTAGCTTAAACGTTAAAAAAAAGAAAGATCGATTATTATGATAATGGTGACACTAAACAAAGCCTCCTTGTAGACTATTATTTAGTTAGTATAAAAAACAATAACTACAAAAGTTGAAGTTTCAATACACACACCACGACGAACAACTGTATACGAACTATTATTGTCCTTTGCTTTTAAACTTTTCAAACAGTTTCTCCGATTTCAAACTCTCAATTCTGGAGAATAGACGAAACCATCTAAAAGCGGCTGAGTCATTCACAAATTAATAGTGGGAGTAATAAAATACCTCCGCCCTCCACCCCCCTGGTCCTCAAGTTGTTCGAGGCTAGACCTTTCCACAAGTGTAAATTGTGTTTAATAGACTATTTTAATTGAATAAGAGAATTACTAATCAATCATTATTAATCGTTGTTATATTTAGCTTAAACTACCTAGAAGAAAAACAATACTAAAATTAAACTTCCTTCCAAGTCATCAATACTAGAAATTAAGTCCATATACATGTATTTTCCCACAATTCATTGACTCACAGTGGTGGTAAATTGTGAATATGAATAGCTCCGATTTATCCCTTTCCTTTGCTTTATATTAAGCAGTGGAACTTAAACAACTGTTTATTTTTTTTACTTATAGCTCGATTAGTAATCGCTTGGAAATCGGTTTAATTTAGTGTTATCAGTGACGTGCATAAATCAATAAGAGTTTTGCTATCTAAATTTTTAGTTTTTCATAGCTGAAATGTTCACTGGCCTCGATATTTCAATAGGCTTTTAATAGAACTGAAACAGAGGGGTTTCTAAACTAATGCAAATGATATAGGAAGAGTGTTACAACATTACCGACAGAAACATCAACTATCGACTTAGTAGTAGTAGTGCCTAAATCTTCAAACAAGAAAATATGAACGCAACTATAATCACAAAACACCGAACATTGGCAGTAATAACCGAACCTTAGTGTTTGTTCTCTAGCCCAAACAGGAAGCATGGAATTAGTCATTGAAGATTTAAATTCTTTTCTTTTTGGTTTGTATGTCATTGCCGTTTAACTGTAGTGCGGCCAATACTATAAACAAGTGCTAGTTAATCAAGAGTCATTCATTTGCTCTATTTTTCGTCGCCGTGTGCAAATTCCACTTAGGCTTGTTTTGTTAGCTTAACAAAATTCCGATTTATCACAAATCTTAAGAATAAACGTGAAAAAAAAAAAGAAAAATGCAAGATGCATTCTCTATTTGACTTTGACGATGCTAGTGAATATTATGTGACATAGCGGTAGCAGGTGGCTGATTTGTTAATTACTAATAAAAAAGACCGTTGATGCAGCCAAGAATTGAAAAACATGGAGAACCATGCACGAAATGAATTCTGCCAACTCTCCTCAAAATATCGGTTGATTCCGCCCACCCTAGTTTACGTCAACATTTTTCTTGAGAAACAACAACAAATTTCAATTTCAGTTTTAAATGGACAGTGAGCCTCTTTTTCTCTTCCTTTTTAATTCAATTTATTTAACAATCACTGTATTAGCATTGTTATAAATAGACAATGTATAGTACATTTCGGACATACATGTCCCAAAGAGTCATGTAATGATAAATGTATTCCGTTTTTCTAAACTCCGTTTCTCTTTTTCGGCGAAATTACTAATTCTGGAAAACTCGCTTCTAGTTTTGAGAACAGAAAATGTTGCAATAAACAAAGTCCACTATCACCAATTCAACAAGTACACTCATGCTACACTCTTCTCTTGCCTCCAGCATTGTAAAGAATGAGTGGCTACCATAAATTATTATTGAAGAGACACGGACACACTTCAAAAATGCCAGGTAGTGTGTGGAATCAATGTATATACAGAAGTTCAGAAGCTGCCAAAAACATGGAAAGCGCCACCAGGTTGACTGTTATTTTGTTTTATGGAAATATAAAAGATTAATAATTGTATAGACTTGCCCATATATTGGCATTTGAAATAAAACATAGAGTTACAACGTAAAAATTCGTCTTATAATTCTTCATTCTATTATGTCAACCATACCTTCATTTTCACTCACTCCCTTTATCCAACAATACACTACCTTTATCGCACCACTGAGACAAAGCGCCAACTAAAGAGAACGAGAAAAATGGAGAATAAGCTGATAAAGAGAAATAGTAATAATTGATTGGTTATCAATTGGTTTTCCCTGATACATTATTGTTTTAGCTTGTATTTACACTCCTAATCGCCATCTATAGTTACAAGGAAATAATTATTGGCCATGACACTTGATGAATTGAAGTTACAATTAATTGTTAAATCTCTACATGAATTAGGTTGTGACCAACTAGCAACTGAATTAATATCTCAACTCAAAAAGAATAATTCATTGAATGAACAACCTGGAGATGAATTGCACAATTGGATTTTAGAACAACTACGAATAAGAAATTATACTGAATTGGATAATTACTTTCGTAGTTTAATAAATGATAAGAATGGGTTAAATCAAGTCGCCAAAACTATCAACTATCAAGGAGATAATATGGGTTCAATTTTATCAATATTGTTATATTTAATTAGAAGAGCAAATTATCTTGATGTAATTAAACTGCTGGATGGTTTAACTGAAAATGAGAAATTGAATTATGTCACCAAGGAATTGTTACCATTATTAGATTGTGTTGGCATCGACGATAGCAAGATGGAAGATATTGGTAGTGTTATAGATGTACGAATCTTGCAACTATTATCTAAAGAAAAGGAATCGAAATTGTTATTAGACAATACTTGTACGATTGACGAGTATTTTTTCGAATTACCAATGGATACTATTTATTCATTGAATCAATTTATATTTCATAAATTGTTTAATGGTACCATTTTCAATCTTCTAACTACAGATTCATTAGCCAACACCCCTGACCTAGCAACCATAATTCAACAGGCGGCCAAATATCAACAATCTCAATCACCATTTTATTTGCCACCAAGAACGAAACAAGAACGGAAAAAAGCTTCCTTACCACTTCCTCTGAAACGATTTCATGATAATTTTAATGGTAATACTACCACTTTATTGCATACTCTTACTTATCATAAAGATGAAGTTTGGTTTGTTAAGTTCTCCCCTTCAGGAAAATTTTTGGTAACTGGTTCATTAGATGGAAGATTGGTGTTGTATGATGTATTGAATAATTTCCAGTTGATTAAAATTTTGGAACCAACTATGGCGGCAGACAATTCTGCGTTTAGTCCAATATCAACTAGACCAACTCTGAGCAAGAATAATAAGGCAGTTATCTATTGCTGTTGGGATCCTAAGGAACAGTATATTGTCAGCTGTTGTTTAGATACGGTGATTCGTGTTTGGTCAGTTGGGGATATTCATAAAAGAAGAATCACTAGAAGTGAAACCAATACTATAACTGATTACAAATTAATCACTTGCTTTACTTTGGCCCCTGATATTAAAACTTGGACTTGTGAATTTTTGCCAGAAAATAGAAAATTATCCAGCGATTTAAGTAGACAGTCAGATTCTCCTCAATTTATTGTGGGATCGCCTGACAAAGTTTTAAAAATATTTGATTGTAATGGTATTGAATTATTTGATTTTTATGGCAATATAGAAGATGAAGATGAACGTGAAAATGAACAAAGTTCCCAGAACCAAGCTGCTGACACTTCATTGAAGCCGAGCTTGCAACAACAACTGCTGCTGCTTGCATCCTCAACAACTTCACAAACACATGATGAGAGTACCACTGCTACTGAAGAAGCAAATAAACGTGATGACATTTCAATGAAAGATACAGATGAATCGTCATCGCCCAAAGTCCGAACATATAAAACCAGTCTCGAAAGCAATTTCAATCGAATCAATGATTTAGTAATCACCAATAATGGAAAGATTTTAATAACTTTGAATGATCATCAATTACATTTTTATACCATTCCTGATACTTTAGGTGAAGAAGCGACTACCCGTCGTATCTGTAATATTCATTTCAAAGGACGTCTTACATCTTGTTCAATATCTCATAATGGGAAATATTTATTAATAAGTTCAGCTCCAGAAGAATTGCAAGTATGGGACTTATCACCATTACTAGCTAATGAAAGTAATCGACCAATCTTGTATCGTAAATATCTTGGCCATACTCAAAGTTCTTATATTGTTCGATCAACATTAGGATATTTGAATGAAGACAATGATCAAGAAGAATTGGTGTTAACAGGAAGTGATCATGGATATATTTATTTTTGGAAGTTTACTACTGGCCAATTGATTACGAGAATTAAAGGCCATGTGGGGTTATGCAATGGAGTGGATTGGAATAGAAATGGAATGGTTATTAAAGGAAAAGATTATGGGAAAATTTGGGCTAGTGTTGGCGATGATAAATTAGTGAAAATTTGGGGTTCCAAATAATCAAAGAGTATTACTGTTACCTAATAAGATGAATATAAGTATTTTTATATGCATAATTTTTTTTTTTTCCCTTTTAACTATATATAGAAAAGAAGAAACCTAGTATAATAATATTTGTTTTGTTTTTTATTTAAAGCTGTTTTCTCTTTAGTAAACTACAATTCATCGTGTTCAACATTTTCCTTTTCTTCAGCTGGAGCAGAGGAAGCAGCAGATACGTCTTCCTCTTCTTCCACTTCTTCTTCTTCCTTGGTAGCTTTTTCTTCATCCAATTTAGCCTTCAATTCAACGCCATCAACATTCAATGCACCTTTTTCTTTGATGAATTCAATCAAAGTATCCAATTCTCTTTGTCCTTCAAAAACAATTGGTTCTCTGATTCCGGTTTTTTTATCGATCTTACCATTGGCTGGGAACATCAATAAAGTTGGGTAACCTTCAATGTTATATGGAACATCAACATCATTATTAGTATGGTCAATATCAGCAACAATAACTTTAGCATCATCTTTATTAGAACCAAAGATTTCTGCCAATTCTTCCCAAGTTGGTGCCAATTTCTTACAGTGACCACACCAAGGAGCATAGTATTTGACGAAAACATCTTTATCAGTTTGATCCAAAATATCTTTATAGTTATGGGCTACTAACTTAACCACTGGGTTGGCTGATTTTTCTTCCTCTGTAGGTAATGGTTCTGATTTAATAATTGGGGTCAATTTATCAGCGAAATAATCAGCAACAAATTTTTCAATAACTTTAAATGATGGACCTTCAGGATATTCGGTTTGATTAACTCCAAATTTCTTATTATCAGAAATATGGTGAATGGCAAACAATGGGACAACTTCTGGATCCATGTTAATAACTTCAGCATGTCTACCAAACAAGCTTGCATCTAAACCAACAATATTGAGCTTACCTCTGTATTTCTTACCCAATTTGGTAAGATCATCAGCAATAGCCTCTCTTTGTTCAGCGTTGTTATAAAAGTAGTAAGCAATTGGTAATGGAGAAGTCATGTAAGTCATATAAGTATCTTGATTAATTTCACCAAAATATGGAACTGCTTCAACACCAATGAATTCAGTCAAGGATTCAACATCAATTTTCTTACCATCAAATTTGGCAACTTCATCAAATTGTTTTGGTTGAACTACCAAATAGCTTGGTTTCTTACCTGTGATATCAACATTCTTAAATTTCTTATTCAAATCTTTGATGACTTGTTTATCTTCAACATTAATAAAGACATAATCTTTTCTCTTTTGATTAGCAACCTTATTGAAAGTTGAGTTACCATCTTCAGTAGGATTGATTTGTAAAACAAATGGTTTAGTTTGAGCATCAATCAAAGTGTCTAATTCTTCAAAAGTTTCAGGGAATTGAACAGCTGGTAAAGATTGTTTGATCATGTAATCGGCAATACCTGCAGCTTCTCTTGGACCTTGATAATCTTCAGCAGATTTGCTGTCACCATCTCTAATGATCTTCAAAGTTGGGTAACCTCTAATTCCGTGTTCCAAACACAAGGCTTCATCTTCAGTACAGTCGATTTGGGCCAATTTGATTTTTGGGTGGGATTCATTTAAGGAATCAGCAGCTTTGGAATACTCTGGTCCTAACATTTTACAATAACCACACCATGGGGCAAAGAACTCGGCCAAAATCAATAGATTTTCTTCGATGAAGGAGGCAAAGTTTTCTGAAGTTAATTTAACGACAGCACTGTTTGGATCAGCAACGGCGTCACCATCGGTTGGACCACTGGCTTGAGTAAGAGAAACAACAGCTAATAAAGTAGCTAACACTTTAGTTGAATAAGTCCAAAATTTCATATTTGAATGTGATGAATCAATGGGATTGATTGGAAATGATATATTTGATTCGGAATTAAAATTGGGAATCAATTAAGAAAAAAGATCAGTACAGAAAAAAAAAAAAAATAAAAATATATCCACGTATATATATATATATAACAAATGGTGTTGAAAAATTCTTCGTAGGTAGGTAAAGGATATTGTAGACACACACGCGCACTTTTACAACAAACAAGACATATAATATATTGCCACCACCACCATTACTGGCGGCGGCGTCGCGCACCAGAAAAAAGAAAAGAAGAATAATTAGTAACACTGTAATTAACAGCGTGTTCGCAATTTAATTTAATTGAATGGCCAAAAAAAAAAAAAAAATGGCAACGCACACGCACCCACACACAGGACACACACATATATATATTGGGCCGAATATGGATAACTTAACCTTAATAATCTTACTAATACAGATCGGGAAAACTACCACCTAAACAATTTATCATAACCACTCAAGCACTAAACAAACAAACGAAAACAAAATTAAACAATGGCTTAATGAGTATTGTTTGTTGTTGTTGGTGTCTTTATAATCGTTAAACTGCCACGGCAATAACGAAGACGACAACTACACAGATAAAAACGATCCAAAACTAATCTCATTTGTTATTGTCATTATACTTTATGTTTATTCAATTGATGATCTAGAATTGCAAAAAAACAAAAGAAGAAGAAAAAAAAAAAAAAAACTAATTGAAACCACCTAGCGGTTGATTATTTAGTGTTATACTTAAACGTGGATAAAGATTATGATACTTGTTGCAATAAATTAATTAAATAATTAATCAGTTTAGCAACCAGCAGACAAACCCAAAAAAACAAAGACAAAGAAATACAAACCTCCTTCAACCTAATCCAACTCAAGTTGAACTTAGTGGGAAAGGTTTGTTTTTTGTGTATCTCTCATAGCATAGAGAGATAAACACCTCTGTCCCCACATATACAACGCATATAGAAACGTCTATTGTTTCTCCAGCACCAAAGAATAGATTCCACTGTGAAGCCCATTTCTTCTTCTTCTTCTTCTTCTATTTATACTAACAATGTGTTTTTGTCATCTCTAAATCCCCAAGAATTCTCGCCAATTGGACCAAGTATCCATTTCAACATCATAAATGTAAGCCATACTGTGACGTAAAGAGCTTTGCAAGTACTGTGGTTGATAATCATATATAAACATCACTAACCCCCATGTCAATACGGCAAAATATTTCCACAGTTTATTATAAACAATATTTTTCAATTTTTTTTGTTGCTGGTTGTTTAAATCTTTATAATGGATCAATTCACCTTGATAATTTCTGAATCCAGGTTGGAAACAATTTAAATATTTATCTAAAAGGATTTTACTCAATGCTAAAACCACTCTACTAAAACAATACAATGTGATTTGATGAGTTATACCACCATGGAAAAAATTGAAATGTTGAGAATAAACAATCCATGATCCAAAACTCCCCGCAATAAATTTAATTAATCCAAGGTTCTTATCACCCAAGAATGCATCCTGTTTCAATATCATCACACATGCTTTGTATATAATGGCAAATGCAGCTAACACTTGTGCATGATCTTTGGTGGCTTCCAATACTGACTTTAAACGAGGCACTATAGGACCGGATCGATATAATAAGTTTATCACTAATGCATGCAGAAATCTTAATTTACCCCCATAAACAATACCATTCCTGGCAGATTTAAGAACTTCAAAAAGTGGACGATATAATGGATTGGTGATAATTGACATTGTTAGACAGATTTATATAGATATATGTAATGAAAAAGTTTGGTAACAATAACCAAACACTCATAGAAATGTATTTTTTTTCCTTACTCTCCAAATTTTTATATATGTAAAATGGAAAGTGTGTGGTTCAACAACAAACAAAACAACAATATTATTTGTTTCCTGTATGGGGTAAATGGATATCGCGATGTACTGACCTATGTGCAATTTGGATAAAACTCGACTCACTACAATTTATACAGATTTATCCGCAATTCCAGTAAAATGATTAATTCGTACCTATTAGCAATGAGTTACTACTTGTACAAAATGTACTTAGACTGACTATTCTCAGGCCAAGATGAATAGTTTCTAAAGATGTGTAGTAAGATTGTTACTAGAGGAGATGTATTGCTTTGTCAATTGCGTACAACACACAATGTATCATCTCATAGTAATGACGATTCAAGCGATTATACAGAATATTTCAGAGATCTCTTCAAGATATATGACCATTTCTGTAGCAATAGCCTGGGCAAACTTCATTACGGGGCAAATCGAAAACTTTTCAACCAATCTGTAGCATCTACCTTATGGAAACAAAATGGAATAGTACTGTCCGTACATCCAAACTAAAATATCATATAATCATACAATACTACCATAGAAGAAGATAAAGTCAAAAATGCGAAATTCTAATTGGTTGATATTGAAAAACATGTTGGTCAGAAATATTGGGTTGTCAAAGTCACGTGACAGAAAACAGCCTTAGTAAAGAAAGTACTTTCTAAACTCTTGAGCAGTTCGATTTATAAATGTGCTCTTTTAATCAACAATAGTAATAACAATTCACCCAATTATGAAATGAGACTAAATTTTTTGAATAAGTAGTCGTTTAAGAGAAAGGAAGACTGTTGGGTTAGTATATGAACTGAAAAAATATTGAGAGAAGAAAATGAAAGTAAAAATAAAAAAAAAAATACTCTCAAGCACATGCTTATATACAGTATCTAGTATGTAAAATTTAATTTCACGAGGATTAAAACAATCAAGTGAGAGAATTAATTAAGAAGGAAGAACATGAAGAAGATGCAGAACTAATTAATAAATAAAGAGTGAGAGAAGTTATTAAAAAAAAAAGGGAACAGAACTAAGGCCAAAGAAAAAAAAAATACTCACTTACACACGCACACGCACACACAGACAACATTGGAAACCAAAAAAAAAAAAATTTTTTCTTAGTGAAAAATTTTCTCTTACAAAAAATTTTTTTTTCCCTTTTCTATTCCAACTTTTACAACAATCAACAACAAAAACTTATAACCAAGACTTAATTATTCTCCCATTTTATTTTGGTTAATCTTTTTGTTTTATTTTGTTTTGTTCCTGTTACTGATCCTAGTCTTTTTCTTTTTTTTGTTATTTATCTAAAGTACTTGTTTATTATTCAATTGAATTTGATATCATTCGGACCTTCTTTCCCTCGTTTCCCTCCCTTTCCTCACAATTGCATTATACATAACATCAATTAAATTATCAAGATTTTCAAATGACTTCTCCAGTTTCATATGCTAATGTAGCTGCCAATGGAACTTCACCAACTCCTTCTGTTCCTTCAACTACTTCCGAATCAAAACCAAAATCAAAATCAAAATCTACACCTGTATCTGGTGAAGCTGTTGAAAATGAAACTCCCAAGGAACCAACAAGTGAAGAGGATTCAACTAAGGAATCAAGCAAAGTTTCTTCGTCGACTGCATCCTCACCTTCGCCATCTAAACCAATAAAGAAAACTTTAGCTCCAGCCCCTGTACCTTCAAAGTCAGTTTGGGGTGATGTGACTGCTGGTGTCAAAGAATTATCTGTTGATGATAAAAAATGGCCTACGCCTGACAAGGCTCCATTGTTAGGGGAACAACCAAATAGTAAACCACAATCACAAAAATTCATTAAGCCAATCACTAATAAATGGGTTCCAATTAATGCTAAAGTGACATTACCAAGTTCAAGAAATAGTAGTGGTAGTGGTGGCAACCATAATCAAAAACACAACAGAAATAGAAAAAAGAATACCAATAATAATCAACATCATCACCAAAAATCCGGGTCAAAGAAAAGAGATGATAAAGTAGAGGAAAATGCTAATAAAGAATCGATCAAATCTTCTGAGGCAAACGCAACTTCTGTCAACGGTTCTGCTACGACGGATAAGAAAGATAGTCATTCCAAAGACCAAACCCAACCATCAGCTACATCTTCTGATACCGCTTCCGTTGCGTCTGCTGAACAGCAGCAACAGGAAGAAGAATCCTTTGAACAATCAACTCCTCAACAATCCCAACCACAAACCCAACCACCACAACAACAGACACCACAGCATCAACAACAACAACAACAACAACGTTTTAGCTCCAACGGGCAACCAAAGAAACGTTTCAACTCCAACCAACAGAATGGTAACTATAACGGACAATATCAAAAAAGATACAATAACAACAATCAACCACAACCACAACATCAACATCAACAAGCATTTAATCCGCAAAATGTTGGATTTTTCCAACCTCAACCATACCCACCTAATTTCCAATATAACGTGAATAACAATAATAATAATGGTAATGGCGGTAACCGTCCGTATAGAAACAATAATGGTGGACAATACAGAAATAACCGAAATAATAACAACCACAATAGTAATGGCAATTATCGTAATGGTGGATATCGTCACAACAACAATAATAACAACAACAACAGTAGCAACCCAATGATGGCCCCAATTCCGTTTATGCCATTCCCACCTCACACACTTTCTGGAGTTCCAGGAATACCAGCACAACCATTTCCAATACCTCATCAACACCTTCTTCATCAGCAATATCCACAGCAACAAATCCCTCCACCAATTTCACCTAAACAAGATCCTCAACAAGCATTAATTCAACAAATTGATTATTATTTTTCATTAGAAAATTTGATTAAAGATTTGTATCTTAGAAAAAATATGGATGATGAAGGTTGGGTCAATTTGAAATTAATTTTAGATTTTAAACGAGTCAAGATAATAGTTAATGGATTATTGAATGGATTAGAAAAGAAGAAACAAGAAGGTGAAGAAGAAAATATTGATATTAAAGATAGTACTACAACCAACTATAATAATATTATTTTGGAAAGTATTAAATCATGTCAGAATTTAGAAATTAATTATGGTAAAGAAAAAGACGATGCTGTTGAGATTAAATTAGATGATGTTAAATTGAGAGTTAAAGATAATTATCAACAATGGTTAATACCTGAGAATTAAGTGTTACAAGTTTTACGAATTGAATAATTATTAGCATCGTCGTCTTTTGTTGTTGTAGTTGTTGTTGTTGTTTAACTCAAAATAATTTTTATTTTAAAAAGAGCATTATAATGAATAATAAGAAACCAATATTATAAATAAAGAAAACCCATAAAAAAAAAGTACTCATGTATATTTAATTGGAAAGATAAATGAACCTTATATATATATATTAAAAATCGAAAAAAAAAGTCCCCCTCCCCCCTCCCCAAAAAAAAAAAGGCTGATAGAAAAGCAAAAAAAAAAAAAAAAAAAAGAATTCAATAACTCAAAAACTCAACTTTTCAAATCCAACTTTCAAATAAAATAAACAAACTGAGAATAGTAGCAAATGTATTGTTTATTGAAGTTGTGATATTAACTATTATTACTTATCTTTTTGTTAGTAGTAGTGATATATGTATGTATAGTTCGTGTGTTATTTTATGTATATAATTTTTTTTTTTTATAAAAAAAAAAAAAAAAAACAGATTTCTCTTCGCTGAGGCCCACCAATCTACCTTTGACTCTCCAATAAGTATTACCTAGTAAATTAAATGATAATTGTCGGTCTTATTGAAACGGCAAGAGGTAAGACATGGTTGAAATGGTATAAATATTTTCTTAGGTTACGAATTCTGGTGCATGAAGATTTTGATTAGAAATGAAATATTTGCAACCACAACATAACACACCACACAATTTTATTTGTTCGATTAAATTGCTTGCAAAAATTTATAGAGTATTACCATACATTTCCAATATGAAAACATTCATTATATACTTTGCATTAAAATTAAAAAATCATTACTTACTTACTTACTTACTTGGTTATTTTTTTGAGTTTTTTTTTTTTACTTTGGTGATCCTTCCCACTTAGACAAAATCACAACTGCCGATACTTCTTCTGGCTATAGTATTAACATCCCATACCAACATTCCTGAATCTTGGCAACCAATCAAAATTTTGGAATCATCAGTAAATTCAATCCCCAGTAATTCCAATTCACCATGAAGATGACGACTTGATTGTTGATACAGATCTTCACAACGTGAAGTTGGTGAATAACTAATATTAACCATTGCTGATGTAGTTGAAGAAAAACTAGACGATGATGATGTCGACAACATTAATGATGATGAATGTTGTGATGTGTTGAAAAGTTTGTTGTTTTTGGCATATAAATAATCATAAACTAATGGTTTATTAAATTCCAGTTGTTCTCTTTGTTTATCAGCTTCAGTTTCATCATTATCAATATATTCATTTAATGCTGCTGGTAAAACAATAACTTGATGATCATCAACATTATTCAATTTTCTTAAATCAATGATATGAACTCTACCGACATGTTCAGAAATTATCAATAAATCATTCAAGTCATTAGAAAATTTCGCAGCTCTAAATGCTCCTGATTGATGACCTGGTCTGGTTGAATGGATTTGTACAACATCTTTCATCATTCGAAGATCATAAATTAATGAAACCCCATTTTGATGTACTGTATTAAATATCATCCCTGAAGAATGATAAGCACAAGTAAATCCTGAATCTTGTTTCGAATCAATCGTCTTAACCACTTTCCCCATTGTGGGATCAATTAAAAAAATCAGACTGGAATCACCAGTAGCAGTTAAAATCTTTTCTGATTGAGGGTTTTTAACCACATTATTTAAACTGGTGTTTGGTTCACAATTAATCTTATTTAAACATTTGAAACCTGATTGATTTATATCAAGACAATATAGATAAGTATCATTATTACAAATGTACGATTGGAAATGATTGTTTGATGATTTATAAAGTGTCACATCATTATTGATCATTTCACCAACTTTAACCGTATTCAATTGTTTTAATTCAGGATTATAAAATGAAAACAACCCTTTAGAAATTCTTCTGATAGAAGATGATGACAAACTATTAATATTATTATTATTGTAGTAATTAGTACTGCTATTAATAGTATTAGGAATATCATAAGTTAAATTTTGTAAATTTAAGGAAAACATTTTCGATGAAGTTGTTAATAATCCTCCTGTGACAATATAATCATCAACATGATCAAAACAACGAGAATAATAATTGAATTTAATATATTCATTAACATTAAAACTGTCGAGATCACAGCTATAAATGGCATCGTCTTTAGTATAATACACTTGATTGTTTAATTGGTTGAACTTGAGTAAATCACGTAATTGCCAATGATTAACTGATGGTTTAACATTAGTGACATATTGACAATTTGGTTTTAAATATTGATAGCAATGATAATAATTTTGGAAACATTTATTATATTGATGATAAACAGTGTTGAAGTGTTCAGCAGAAGCTTTACTTTTCCTTCTTTTGTTGTAATAAGATGTATGATTATTGTTATTGCCGTTGCTATTATTACTACTGTTGGAAATAGTTGAAGTTAAAGCACAACCTTCTTGATTTAGGGTTGATTCATCAATGGAATCCAGTCTACCATGTTTAATTGTATCTTCACCTGAGGATGACGATGATAAAGCAGTGGATCCACGACCACCACCAACTGATTTTGTAGTAGTTATATCTATAGTCATGATTTGATTTGATTAAAGGATGTTTAAGATATCAGAGATTAAAAAGAAGGTTATAAAGTAATTTGCTGTTAAAAAACAAAAAAAAAAGAAAAAGTGGAGAGAGTGTGATTAAGGGAGGGAGAGAAAGAGATAAAGAAAATTAGAGAAAAAGAATCAGTGCCAAAAATAATCAAGGCGGGGTGGAGAGAGAGAGAGAGAAAGAAAGCCAGGGAAATCAGTTTTCCTCGACAATCTACAACAACAACCCATCTAACGTATCAACTAAAAAAAAAAAAAAAAGAAAATAAAGTTACATTAAACTTCTTATACCCTTGATATTCCCATTATTGACTTTATCTAGGTTGAATTTTCTAACGATAATGAGAATAGTAAGAACTACCCAACTTGTTTATTCAAGAGGAGGAGTTTCCAAATGGGCCTCCTCCACCCAACTACCATATATATCAACCCTCGACCACAACAACTTCTAATACAAAATTCTTAGTTAAACAAACATAACAATCAAACGTATGTAAGAAAAAGAAAAAAGCAATGATCTTAAAAAGCATCTTATATACAGGAATGAAATCACCTAGAGGAGTTTTATAATGAATATAATACTAAACTTGTTATCATCATAAATCACATATACCAGTCAGATACTATCTAAAAATTATAACAATAGTTCAAATGAGTGGATTGTTAGTTAAGCAAAACTATTGTTGGTTGTTAACACAGTATTTGTTGTTGTTGTTGCTATCGATATTGGCTGTGCTTTTTTATATGCAGAAATGATCAGAAGATTATTAATGTTCCGTATTCGGTAAATGAGACACTAATTTTTTTTTCTTATTTTTCTGGGGTAATAAGTAGTAGTAGAGAAGAAGGAGGAGAGTTTAGTTGCTACCAACTGACACACAACCCAAGAAAAAAAAAAAACAAGAATTCTCCTTCAAACTTGATTGAATTTATTTAGGCTGATTTCGCATTAATTTTGATCTAAACATTCATTCACTCTTCTTTCTTTATTGTTGACTTGAATACACCTTATTTGAAATAAACTCAAAAAACGTACTACTACTTAAATAATTTAAAACAATTTATATTAACACATACTATTTAATAACAATAAAAACAGAAAAATTTATAATTCTTCACCGAAAACATAGAAAAAACAAAAGTACTAACACTAGTTCGAAAAAAAAAATAAACGTCAAGAAAGGATAAAAACATAAACCCCCCCCAAAAAATAATACAATTTGTTAAACAAAAAAGGGTATAGGTATATGTATGAATGAGAGCGATAACAACTAGAATTGTCTCTTGGTCTCTTCTAATAATAATAAAAATTTGGGAAAAATGTAAACCATAAGGTAATCAAAATAATCAAGTATTACCCCAAAAATGCCCACCGACAATAATAAAACAACAATCAAATGTTGCTTTGATACCATTTACTTTAAAATTAAATAAATCCAATGAAAATTGTTAAAATTGCAGCAATTAACACAGATGTACCCACTGAAAATTTAGATCCACTATTTTCTGTAGTAATAGGAATCGTTACTCCTGTAGAACTGGACCTAGCTCCGGTTTGACTTGAGACTAATGAAACCGAAAGACTGTTGCTAACATATGAAGGAGAACCACTAGCACCAGTCACTTTACTTGGATTACTATTGCCTCCATTTATAGTTGGTGTTTGATTAGAACCAACATTGTTTGCACCCAGAGGCAGTACATTCTTTCCAGAAGTAGTAGAAGAATTTGACCCTGATGGTCTGGTAGAAGTAGCCGCAATAGTAGCACCAGAAATACCAGTAGATACAACAGTACTAGTAACACCAGTCACATCTGCAACACCTCGACTACTGGAAACACCAGAAGAAACCTTGGGATTAATAACACCAACAATATTAGGACCCGAGCCTGAACCAGAACCAGAACCAGAACTGGAACCAGAACCCGAACCGGAACTTGTAGCAATAGAACTTACAACATTTGGATAATGAGTGGAGCTTCGAACAGCAACAGGACTAGTTACTGTACCAGTAGCAGTTGTGACAATGGTAGCAATTGTGATTGTATTACCAGCACCAGTAGAACCAGTAGAACCTAAACCATTAATACTATTAGAAACAGAAGCAGCCCTGGTAGTGGCGTCTATACTAGCAACGGGTACTGCATGGCCATTATCTTTAGATGTAAATGCTGCTGAACCTTGAATCAGACGAGGAACTGAACTTATTAAAGTTGTGGTACTCTCAAAACACTTATTCTTGATGCAAAGAGTAACTATAGAAGTCACTGTTTCCTCAGTATACACAGTGGATGGAATGGCTGAAGTAACAGTTTGCTCAATACCTTTAGAATCAGTACCAACAACAACTACACCCGTGGCAGTGGACAATTCTCCATTAGGGCAAGTGGTAACATATTCTGTGGTGAATAAAGTGGTCACAGGATATACTGTACCAGATATTTCTGGGGAAGTTGCCAATGTAGTCAACAATGTACCTGATAGACTGATAATACCAAACTTAGTGGACTCTGATCCATCTGAGTTAGTGGCCACCCATGTTGAAGTATACTTAGTTTCAGCTCCACCAGATGAAATAGTTGGGGTAAATGTTGTTATTGTGGTCATAGATGTACCAGACTGGCTAACAACACCAGACTCCGTGGAAACCGATCCACCAGAATTCGTAACTCCCCATGTTGAAGTATACTCAGTTTCAATAGAATCAGAAGAAGTTGGAGCAAATGTTGTTAACGTGGTGAATGATGTCCCCAATTTACTAACGATACCAGACTCAGTAGCAACTGAACCATCTGAGTTTGAGGCAACCCATGTTGACGTAAACCCAGCTTGAGTAACAGCAGAAGAAAAGCTTGGGGAAAACGTTGTTACCGTTGTCAAAGATGTACCCGATTGACTAATAATACCAGATTCAGTGGAAACGGAACCATCTGATTTTGAGGCAACCCATGTAGTCGTAAACTCAGTTTGAGTGGCGGTGGTGACACTTGTTGCCATTATTGACGAGATGTCCCAATTCTCTGATGATGTTGGGCGTGCGCACATAATGTCGTCTCTCTTACAAACAATAGGAGGTTCAAAAGTAGTAATAGTAGTGAACGAAGTTCCAGATTCGCTGACAATACCAGATTCAGTGGACACTGATCCATCACTGTTGGTGACTTCCCAGGTGGTAGTGAATTCAGTAGTGATATCAGATGAGGTAGATGGAGGCGGGAACGTAGTAATAGTGGTGAATGAAGTTCCGGATTCGCTGACAATACCAGATTCAGTGGAAACTGATCCATCACTGTTGATGACTTCCCAGGTGGTAGTGAATTCAGTAGTGATATCAGATGAGGTAGATGGAGGCGGGAACGTAGTAATAGTGGTGAATGAAGTTCCAGATTCACTGACAATACCAGATTCAGTGGACACTGATCCATCACTGTTGGTGACTTCCCAGGTGGTAGTGAATTCAGTAGTGATATCAGATGAGGTAGATGGAGGCGGGAACGTAGTAATAGTAGTGAATGAAGTTCCGGATTCGCTGACAATACCAGATTCAGTGGAAACTGATCCATCACTGTTGATGACTTCCCAGGTGGTAGTGAATTCAGTAGTGATATCAGATGAGGTAGATGGAGGCGGGAACGTAGTAATAGTGGTGAATGAAGTTCCAGATTCACTGACAATACCAGATTCAGTGGAAACTGATCCATCACTGTTGGTGACTTCCCAGGTGGTAGTGAATTCAGTAGTGATATCAGATGAGGTAGAAGGAGGCGGGAACGTAGTAAGAGTGGTGAATGAAGTTCCAGATTCGCTGACAATACCAGATTCAGTGGAAACTGATCCATCACTGTTGGTGACTTCCCAGGTGGTAGTGAATTCACTAGTAGCATCTGCAGCAACACTAGATGAGGTTGGAGGCGGGAACGTAGTAAGAGTGGTGAATGAAGTTCCAGATTCGCTGACAATACCAGATTCAGTGGAAACTGATCCATCACTGTTGGTGACTTCCCAGGTGGTAGTGAATTCACTAGTAGCATCTGCAGCAACACTAGATGAGGTTGGAGGTGGGAACGTAGTAATAGTGGTGAACGAAGTTCCAGATTCGCTGACAATACCAGATTCAGTGGAAACTGATCCATCACTGTTGGTGACTTCCCAGGTGGTAGTGAATTCAGTAGTGATATCAGATGAGGTAGATGGAGGCGGGAACGTAGTAATAGTGGTGAATGAAGTTCCAGATTCGCTGACAATACCAGATTCAGTGGAAACTGATCCATCACTGTTGGTGACTTCCCAGGTGGTAGTGAATTCACTAGTAGCATCTGCAGCAACACTAGATGAGGTTGGAGGTGGGAACGTAGTAATAGTGGTGAACGAAGTTCCAGATTCGCTGACAATACCAGATTCAGTGGAAACTGATCCATCACTGTTGGTGACTTCCCAGGTGGTAGTGAATTCAGTAGTGATATCAGATGAGGTAGAAGGAGGCGGGAACGTAGTAAGAGTGGTGAATGAAGTTCCAGATTCGCTGACAATACCAGATTCAGTGGAAACTGATCCATCACTGTTGGTGACTTCCCAGGTGGTAGTGAATTCAGTAGTGATATCAGATGAGGTAGATGGAGGCGGGAACGTAGTAATAGTAGTGAATGAAGTTCCGGATTCGCTGACAATACCAGATTCAGTGGAAACTGATCCATCACTGTTGATGACTTCCCAGGTGGTAGTGAATTCAGTAGTGATATCAGATGAGGTAGATGGAGGTGGGAACGTAGTAATAGTGGTGAATGAAGTTCCAGATTCGCTGACAATACCAGATTCAGTGGAAACTGATCCATCACTGTTGGTGACTTCCCAGGTGGTAGTGAATTCAGTAGTGATATCAGATGAGGTAGAAGGAGGCGGGAACGTAGTAATAGTGGTGAATGAAGTTCCAGATTCGCTGACAATACCAGATTCAGTGGAAACTGATCCATCACTGTTGGTGACTTCCCAGGTGGTAGTGAATTCACTAGTAGCATCTGCAGCAACACTAGATGAGGTTGGAGGTGGGAACGTAGTAATAGTGGTGAACGAAGTTCCAGATTCGCTGACAATACCAGATTCAGTGGAAACTGATCCATCACTGTTGGTGACTTCCCAGGTGGTAGTGAATTCAGTAGTGATATCAGATGAGGTAGATGGAGGCGGGAACGTAGTAATAGTGGTGAATGAAGTTCCAGATTCGCTGACAATACCAGATTCAGTGGAAACTGATCCATCACTGTTGGTGACTTCCCAGGTGGTAGTGAATGCAGTAGTAGCATCTGCAGCAGCACTGGATGAGGTTGGAGGTGGGAAAGTAGTAATAGTGGTGAATGAAGTTCCAGATTCGCTGACAATACCAGATTCAGTGGAAACTGATCCATCACTGTTGGTGACTTCCCAGGTGGTAGTGAATTCACTAGTGATATCAGATGTGGTACTAGAAATTGTTGAATCGGTTGTTGTTGATGATGATTCAATAGTAGATACAGAATTGTCAGTAGACGATGTAATACTAATGGAGGGAACATATGAGGAAGTGTCTGAACTACTGAGCGATAATGATGCAGTTGAAACAGTTAAGGAATCATCATTACTTGTTGGTGGTACAAATGAAGAATCTTGACTACTGGATGATAAATCAGCCAAAGATGTCAGACTGCTAGTTGGATTCTGAGAGACCGAAGACTCTTGACTACTTGTTAACTGATAAGTTGAGGACTGTTGTTCACTTGAGCTCGTAGCAAATGATGATGCCGAGCTACTTGAGCTAGTAGCCGCAGAAGTAGTAGATGATGATTGACTACTTGGAGGTGAATTTGATGAGGAGAAATCGCTACTGGAACTTTCAACACTGGACAATGAGTCATTAATTGAAGTCGGAACACTTGTAAAAGATTGGCCGCTAGAACTTGCAAATGTAGATGAAGTCTGTGCACCTGAACTTGGAATAGTTGATGATGATTGATTATTGGTGCTTGGAACAGTAGATGAAGACTGGCTATCTGAAGGTGGAAAACTTGACGAAGACTGAGTATTTGAATTTGTAATAGTTGAAGAAAATTGACTACTAGAACTAGGGACAGTAGACGAAGACTGGCTACTTGAAGATGGAACCGTAGATGAAGTTTGGTTACTAGAACTTGGAGTAGTGGACGAAAATTGGGCGCTTGCCGACTGGGAAGACGAAGACCGAGTACTGGAAGATGGACCAATCGAAGATGATGGAGCTGCAGATGAAGACTGCTTACTTGAGCTAGACGAAGTCTGATTACTAGAACTTGGACTAGTAGATGAAGACTGACTACTAGTTGATTGGGAAGACGAAGATCCAGTACTGGAAGATGGGACAGTTAAAGAAGACTGATTACTGTTACTTGGTACAGTTGAGGAAAGTTGACTGCTTGAGCTTCGAGTAGTGGAAGAAGATTGGCCATTGGAACTTGGAATAGTTGATGATGATCTACTACTTGAAGATGGTGGTGGAGTGGAGGATGGTTGGCTGCTTGATGAAGGTTTGGTACTTGAGGATGATGGAGTGGTTGATGATACAGTACTGCTGCTTTTGGTACTGCTACTACTACTTGACGATGAAGTTGGAAAAATAGTAGTGCTTGAAAACCATGATCCGTTACTATCAGTCAGAATATCAACCACACCAGTTTCTGTTAACAGTTTACCAGCGGAATTTGTTGTTGTTATGGTGGTCGTGTACTCGGTTGGTTTTGTTCCTGGCGCCGTAGGCACAGGTTTACAAGCAATCTTACAAGATGCGGGTAAAGCTCGTGCTGGAACAGGACCACTATAAGAAACCGAACCGAACAATGTTGAAGGAAGACCAGCACCATCATCAGTAACAATCAGAAATAAGTTGGGATTGTAGCCGGGACCAATATTGAAATCTTGATATACCAAGATGTTTCTTAATCTTAAGATACCTGTGAATGGATTATAACTATACGCTGGATTCAATATATTTCCGAGTAATGGAAGGGTAACCCCAACTTTGTTATTATTACCAAACCCATAAACATTAAATACTTGGGGAGTTGAAATGGCTTGGACAATGATGGAAGATTGGCTGTCTGCCAAATAAAAATTTTGCGACGTGGAAACTGGCAACAATACGTTGGCGATATATATTGTCGAATCGACATTGGCAGTGAAACAACCAGACCCATCGATACTTGTTGTTTGTTGGTAAACTTCGTTATTCAAACAGATTTGACCGTTATTGGTGATGGATCCTAAAGGTGTCCCAAGACTGACAATCCCAGTGCTTCTTTGATTTTGATAAAATGCCATCAATCCACTGTTTGACCAAGATGCAGCAGTAAGATCCATAACACTAGGTAAAATACCAGAAGCAGAAAAATACATCTCACCAGTATTGACAAGGGACAAACCAACTAAATTATATGTCGATGAAGTTAAGGAAGGCAGGGAATCAAATACAATAATACCATTGTTTTGAATTGTGCTAAGCAAAGAAGTTAACGCAACTTGAAGTGATAAAAGGGGTGAAGTCAGGGTAATGTAGAGACCAGCATTGGGTTGAACAGTTAAACTTCCAATAAAGGTTGAGATAGCGTTGTTGATAATTGACCAAGAAGCTCCAGAATTGATGGTGATATCTCCAACGCTAAGGTCAATTGTACCCCGATCAACTCTGTTTTGAGTGATAACAAGAGCTAAGACAGAATTAAGCAAAAGCCAAAAGGAGAAGAAAGATTTCCGAAAAATTATCATTTTCGTTTTTGGATACAGCTGTTGTTATTGATGTTGATATTACAATTGGGAATTTTTACTGAATGTTTTGAAAGAGCATTACTAGGCTATATTTATATATTCAAAATAAGCTTTAGTGATATTTGTTGTTTTGTAATAGCCCCAAACATATTCTGCTTTAGTTCCATGCGTTTCATCTAAAAGGGAAATTGCTGATTGCAAAAATGGCAAGTGAAAATTAAGTTCCTTTTTTCTTTTTTTGAATTTTAGAAGGAAATTTGGACATTACGAAGAGGCAACATTGAAAGAATATTTGAAATTTCCATAATGTTGTTGAAAAATAAAATTTAAGATATTTGGGATTGTGGTTTTAGTTTAAAGTTGAGGAATGTTCTGTTGAATATTTTACTCAATATACCTAAATTTAGCCCAAATATTTAGAGTTGGCTTCTATAACCCTTGATACCGATGAATATATTTTATTTTTTATTTTTAATTTCTTTTCGGAATTATGGCATCCAGTATCTTAAACTTAAAACCCAAGTATCTGTTGTAATATCTAAGTTTGTGTATTGGATTTATACATAAACGAAATTTTGAAAATAATAATCAATACAAACTTACAATGCATCTGAAAGAAGTCTATCAATCCATTAAGGGGCTATTTGATAAAGCAATCGAAATATCGAAGAGAAATAACTACATTCGTTAAAATGATGGCTTTATGTTTTACATATTATTGGTTTATTGCTTTTGTTGTTCAAATGGAGAATATATGAGATACATTATTTTCATTAAATTAGAAAAATAAAATAAAAAAAAAAATGCCGTGGAGTCTATTATGTTTTGGAGTTCTAGGGAAAGAGACCTGACAAATGAATGGGTTTTAGAATGATTTCTACTATAAATAAGTGAATTCCATTTACCGGAAAAGTTTTCTTGTTGATCCTAACTTTTTCACTTCTAGAGGAAAGAAACTACCGTAGTCAGTAACAATAAGATACATTAGTTTGTGTAAACAATGATGAACAGGGAGGTGAATAGATGGGTTATGAAACTGAATAATTGACCAAACATATTTGATAGTATTTTATTTTTTTTTTTTTTTTCAAACATTTAGCATTGGAAACATATTTTACAGGGAATAGAAGGGAAATTACACAAAACCAAAATAAAAAATAAACTAGTACTACTAAATTATCATCATTATCAACAATTTGGGTGTACATGAAATTTTTATACTTCTACAACATGCTTTTCTTTTTGGATTAGCTTTTTCTATTTTTTGTTTGTTTGTTTGTTGTTGCAATTTGTGAAATAAGAGTTACGTGTTTTTAATGATTGAAGGTGGTAGTAGTTGTGGACTCAGATTTGAATTAACATTTGATCCGTTTCCGTTGAAACTTGGGTGCAATGACAAAAGTTTATTCTGAAACCTTAGTTTGTATATTTACGTGAATAATAATTGTTAAACAAATAGAAAGGCACTTTGAAAGAAGTATCTTTTAGGCGACAAGCTGCAGAAGGAAAGCGTCAACAGTATGGAAAGCTAACTTGAATTACTTTAATACTTTTTTGATAGTCTATATTTTCCTTTGAAAAAGTACTTTTAGTTTGTGACATTTTTCCTTGCCTACAATATACAGCCCAAATGGTTCTTTTTCTTTTTTAGTCCAACTTTCGTTAGTGTGTGGATAGAATTGTCACCACCATTATCATACACATTACTTCCACTTGTCTTAAACCCACAACACTTTTAGTTCTTTGCATCATACTGTATGCTTTCTTTTATTCTTTATTTTGTGTCAGTACAAAATGAAGTGAAAGATTTACTATTGATGATAAATGCAACAACGATGATCGCCCGGCAATTGCGTAAATAAGCCACAAACAAGGCGCATGAATACATTAAACAGAAAATGAGGCAACAATAATACATTTTATGATAAAATTTAGTATGATTTTGATGTGCGTGGAGGAGGGATCTTGCATTAAAAATCGCCATTTTGAAAAGCAAATCTTGAATGCTCATCCTAATTTCTATTCAGTTCTCGAAAGTTGTATGACTTTGTAATTGGTAAGAACACCATTACTAAACATTGCACTATTGTGGATTGCTAAACAGATTAAAATATTTGTTAATAGAAAATAATTTAGTTAGCTTGAATTTCAACAGGTCGTCGCTATAAAGGTAATAATGCAGATCATGTTAATCAGTCATGCTGCTGACGTTATAAAAAGTCATATTGAGACAGTTACTATTGCCAGTCTACTAATCAAAATTATTGAAGCATTAATTTGTGCCATACGTATTGCCAATAAACACTACCAAGTGCTAGGATTGGTGGTAGCTACTTTCAGCATAACTATTTCACCAACCAACATCAAACCCTTAGTCAGTATTTCAAGGTTTTTTCTATTTCGTTTTCCTTGTTTTAGTAATTTTCGTTATTTTTAGTTTCTCGGATTTGGTTTTGAGTGTAATTTGAAGGTTTGAAATTTCACTTCCCCCAATTATTTTGAGAATCAGTATATGTATGGTGGTCTAATTAATTAATGATTGTTGAAAAGTTGAAAAAAAAAAAAAAAAAATATCGTAAGTTTTCAAGAATAGTAAGGCCATTGAAAAAATTCCCGAATACAGTAATTAATGGTTTTTGGGAATCATTTATTTGGTTTATAATTAAGTATGGCTTTTGGTTTTTATATTGATTCGGTTATTGGACTGTGAAAAATGTAGATGCTAAGTTTATGTTTATTCAATTTTACCTTGAAAAAGGATACAACCCCAAATTTATGAGACATCTAAGAAGAGTATATAAAATCTCAAAAATGCCTTATTAGTAATTTATTGCTTTTAATATTTTAAACGTCGTTTTTGAATATTCCGCCGGAGCCACGGTGAGGTGATTGCGTTTATTTTTGTTGCATTTTTATTTTTTCGTTTTTAATGCGACATTGCTTAATGGGGGATTGTTTAGTATTTCAAGCGATGGTGATGATTCATAAATCAGCCCAAACGCAAAAGTTTTGGTTCATTTTTGTTGATGGTTGCATTTCTTTATGTGCTCAAAGTTTAATATACATCGTAATTATTGTAGCTATGATTGCTTTTTGTTAGTGGAAGAATTGTAGCCAATTTCATTAGGGAAGCGCATTCAGAATAATTAACAGATTGAAAAATGAAAAATATAAGTAAGTTTGTTAGTAGCCCTGGTAAATAATATTTGAGACAATTAATTGTTACTGGATTGGGCTAACCTTCTCCCTAAAACTCACGAGCAAAGATGTCTTTAGGCGAATATTTTAAGTGAAATTGCTGAATGAAATTTAATGAAATTTGCTACTACTATTTAGAACAAGAATCAAAGGTAGTAAACAATATTTATTGACATATTTCCATACATTATACATCGCCTTCCACCAATTCAATTTTTATCTTTCGTATAGGTAAACTGTTTAATTTATAAATGGTAATAGTTAGGCTTCTTTTTTTTTTATTTTTTGGTTTCGTAATCTTAATTAGTCGATTGATATAGCCAACATCTTTTGTGTCATCTTTACTTCTAACCCTCAACAAGTTAAGAATATTAATGAGTTCAACAGAATTGACAAGCCATTAATCTGTCTAAAATAGTTGGATAAATAGGGGTTTTTGTTTGATGGGGTATCTTTGTTTTAACTAATTGATTTAGGGTTGTCTGGTCTTTATAACTCTTGAGAGCATTTTACTATTTACAATAGTCTTTGTGTTTCTCTTGCAGCCTTTCGTAAATTCCAGAACAGTTGTTATATACGACAGAAAAATCTAATTTTGTGAACGTTTTTCCTTTGGTCACTTTAATTAACTAACCCTATAGAATTTCAAAAGCAATAGCAAATAAATCGATTGAAATAGTTATCATATAAATTTAAACAACAAATACCATCTTTTTTCCTATTTTGTACTCTTTGGTTGTGAATCTTTGTATAGTCCTGATAATATTATTTCCTTTTCTTTTTAGAATGTGCAATTGTTAATCTAGCAATCCGTTACAATAATGCTACAGGTAACAATATTCTTCTTGATGAATGAATTATACATCCAGGACAGAGCCATGTAATGCACGAAGAAAGGAACAGGTGAGAAAAATAGTAGTAACAAAATCAAAAAAAAAAAAAAAAAACAATTAATTATTAAGTTGATTAGTAATCGTGGAGAAATATGGTTAGATATCGGATTGTTCGTTTAAAATGGGGTCATGTATCCCTTGTTCAAAACCAGAGGTTTGTAGTTGTCCTATTTCTTATAAAAATTTCAATGTGAGGTATTGGTAGCATTGGTGATTATTTCCATATTGCGTAAAAGAATCAAATAACTGAAGGACTGAACTAAATTACAAAATATATGATGCCCTGCAAAACATTAATTGAGTATCAACAAAAACAGAACTATCTTAATAAATTAGTCTTAATGTTTAGGGTGTTAAAAGGAATATAGCAAAATGCAGTCTTTTTCAAAACTTCATTCGTTTAAATTATACCATGGCTGTGGTTCTAAACAAATAGAAACCAACTAAACCTATACAGATTTGATTTTGAACAACATTTTTATTTTAATGAAAGACACTCTTCAAAATTTGTAGTCACTTGCTTAACTAGAAGTGGCAGCAACAGTAGTTTAACAAATTCTAACCTTGATATTGTACTGTAGATTACTGGATTTCTATTCTTCCACAAATAATTTATTCTGTGACTAGTGTCGCATTAAAATTAGAAAGTTGTAATACTGCTTATTTGGAACTGTTATTTAGGTTTGTTTAGAGAAAATTGATAATTTTCATTACTTGTAATGGCTAGGTTGTATACTTTTTTGAAAAAATTGGAAGTGATTTTGAACAAAAAAAAAAAAAAAAGAAGGGGCACTCGTATAAACTCAATTTCAAATGTAATTGGAATTTGAACGAACAAGATTTCCACAAAATTAAATTGCAAAACCCGTTACTTGGGGTCGATACATATATTTTTCAGATAGTTAGAGAAGAATGGATTGCAAATATTAGTTCTAACTGTGTCTCGTGCAACAGTATCAAACTTGGAAGGATTAAAGATTTGGAAAAATTAACAGCTTAATTTCATGACAATGTTAATAAACGTAGAAGCAAAGATATCAATAATACGATATGGATATGTAAGATTACACATGTATTCTGATTCGGATTAAATTTACTTGTAGTGAAAGAACCATCGATAGATAACGGAAAAATTATTGCTCATCGGAAATATGCTATTCCATAGATAAGAAATTGAAGGACAACTGACAAGAAAGAAGCCAAAAATTTCCATCTCTCTTTTGACTCAATACTTTACAATTGAACATTATTTGTATTCAAAGTCCTTGTTCTCTTTTCCCCTCTTCATATTTTTCCGATAAATCCTCAACACAACAATTATACCCAACATTTTTCTTAACACCTAAATATAACGCCATATTCAAGTGTAACTTTTATTCTACCAAAAAATTTAAAACTACATTCAATGCAATAATCATAAAGCCATAAGTAGTTTATATAATTTGCAGAAATACTAACCATAAAAATGATGTATTTACTAGATAAAAACTTGGAATCATATTTCGAATGTTGCTGCGTATTAAAATCAAGGAACAAAAAAAAGAAAACACAAAGAAAAGCAACAACAATAGTAACAGTATCAACCGCTTAATTGCCTCCCAATAAAATCTTTTTAAGATCATCAACCATAATATTATCTTTTTGATCATCAGAACCAAGACCATGCAGCTTTATGATATCCAATGCTGCTTTGAAATAGTCAATCATTGAAGAAGAAATATTTGGGTATTCAAAGTTGTTTGATCTTTTGGTGTGTTGACAACCAGAAACAGTTTGTTTACCGTTAAATCTGTTAATAATCCAAGTCAAAGCAGCGGGGGCCCCAACAACAGTTTCAGTGACGTGGCCATTACTACCATCTTCAGCAAATTCCAAAGAAGAAATACCAGCATCACACCAATTTTGATAAGTTTTTTGAACATTGACGATAGGGACAATTTTATCAATTGTACCATGATAAATAAATATAGGGATTTTTGGTACTAATTGTTTTTGGTAAACCAACCCATTATTTTCGACGATTTTGGCCACTGTTGGGTTTTTTAAAATATCCCAACCAGATTTGAAGATTCTGTTAGAACCGGACAAAAAGTGAGTACCAACATAGGCAATCACACCATCAGCCAAGCAATGACTGTCAAATTGATCAAACACAGACTGTTTGTCAGTATCACTTTGTAAGATTTGTTTGAATTCTGGATATTCATTTGCAATACCACCCAAGGCATTTGCTACAATTCCTGCTTTTGCAGTACCATCAGTTGCTTCTGCTGTAGCGGTGATGTTGGTAACAAATCCACCCAATGCAGCACCCAACAAGTTTCCGCTCAATTCAGGTGCATAGTTTGGTTGCAAAGCAGCTGCCCAACCTGAAGCCAATGAACCACCAGAGTATCCCCACATAACAACTTTAGCATCTTCTTTAATATTGGTGATTTTACCAGATTTCAAAGTTGCACGAATAGAGTTTAAAACAGCTTGACCAGATTTTTTACCAACAGTGAATGCCAGTTTGGGACCTTCATAATCTGGAGACACAACATAGTAGCCTTGTTCCAACAATGGTGCCAACAAGAGTGTTTCAGCTTTGGTGGCTACAGTGCTCACGGCTGAGCCAGTTTGGAAAGCATAGGAAGGAGCACAATCAAGTTTAGCGGAATCTTCATATACCTGATACGAAGCAAGCTTCGAAGGGTCAGCATTGAATGGTTCCATAACAGTAGTGACAATGACATTTGGATTACCGAATGAATCTTCAGATCTAACTAAGAGTTGCCACGAATTTTGGATTTTGAGGTGAGCAAATTTGCTTGTAAATGATTTTGGCATTGTTCTAGATTGTAAAATATCACCGACAGCAGCTTTTTCAAAACCTGCTGGAGCATTATAGAAGGAATCTTTTGATGGTTTGGTTGGAAAAATAAGACCAGCATAGATCGGAGCAGCTAACAAGAATAACAAAAACAACATTTTCATATTGATGTGGGTAGAAATGAATACAGTAAAGTGATTTTGGAAGAAACTTACAGTGTATTTATAGTTTTTGAAGTTGGTAAAGATAAGTATTTGATAGAAAACTTCAAGAATTAGAGAATACAGTTTGAAGTGTTACAACAACAACATCCCATTATCCCCCATTTGAAATCAAAATCTTACGATAATTCTTCAATCCTATTATTACTATATAAATGTGTGATGGTATTAACCTGTTACAATTTACAAATGAAAATGAATACTAGCTAGTACGTGGAGGAAGGGGGATGATAAATAAAATATGTTCTTTTAAATTAAAAAAAGCCAATGTTCATATTGCAAAAAAAAAAAAAAAAAAAAATAGAATTGATGTAAATTCCATTGTTATTGTTGGTATTTCATACAATTATAATTGTTATTTCTAGAACAAAGAAATGGAGCAACACTTTGATCAGACTAAAATTAGATGGAATTCTTTTAAACGATCATTTAAAATTAGCTGATATAGATTTTGTTATTCTCCAGAAACTATTGTTTGAAGTTGAATCAAACTGAATGGATACCATTACTTTATATTAGCATTCAAGAAATAATCCGATGTACCTGATGAATATCTTTTGCGCTTATTCTCTATCAGTGGAAGAGGTTTTCCACTTCCTCCACTTGCAAAAGGCTGCTCCCAAAATCAATAACAATGGTGTATTTTTCCAAGTATCAAATTGCTATTGTTCCTGTTTTTCTTGGACATTATTTGGCGTTAACATTGGCTATATCGTTCCAACTGGCTTTTCCAAAACCCACACCCCAGTCAAATCAAAGTAAATGCTATTTTCATAGACCATTGTAGACGCCTTTGAACACTATCCATATTTCTTTGCCAGATACTTTAACACAATAGCTTGGATATTGACATGGACATACACTACAACGACATCCCAGTGATTGCACATGATGCATTTGAACTTCCCAATTTGTCTTATTATTGACAATTCAGGAGTTTAAATTTATCCCGAAAAATTGGAGAATATCAACTAAAACAATGAATAGGGATATATGATTTGTTTGAAAATAGAATAATCTGTTGACTGTTCTTGCAATTGTTTTCCTTTTTGCATCAATGCACAGTTCTCACGCCACTAAGTTCTCGGAACCAACAGTTGATTATAATTACAAAAATGCCTTGTCATGACCTGCTTGATCTGGTATTGATATTCTGAAACAAGAAAAAGGAGTTTGACAATGAGTATAGTGTTGTAAATTACTTTCTAATTGTCCATAATAAAAGTGTTACAAAAAAGCTGTAATGCCATAATGGTGCCCAAAAAGTTGTAGTAAAATAGTTTCAATCAATCTTAAATTACTGGAAAGCAATTATTTTGATAGTTCCAGCTAGAGCGAACAAGTGTAGACAAAGTAGGTGAGTTTAATCCATTGATACCAACACAGTACGGAAAGAATTCTAACAAACCATTGTAATTGAAAATTAACACTTTCATCTAAAGGACCAAAAAAACAAAAAAAAAAAAAAAAATTGGGCATTTCCTGCAGATGGCGTAATTGTTGTGGATGCAATATAAAAACAGTTCTCGAAGGCAAGAATGGAATAGGAGAAGGGGGAATGCGAGGATGTAGAGTAAAACAATAGCAACAATAGCAATTAGCAAAATGGAATGGAATGGTGTATAACTTGTTTACTTTGTTTATAACAATTAATAAGTGCAATAGTTGAAGAGAAAGTAATGTTAGCAATAATAATTTTTCAATTGCAACAACCAGAATTAACGAAAAGAACAACAAACCGGAACGATGGGTTAAAAATAGAGAGGACGTGAAAAATTACTAAATTTGTTCAAAGTTTTTTTTATTTTTTTTCTTTTGGTTGCAAAGTTTCAATCCATTCGATTTCCCCTCTCTTTACTTTTTGTTTGACGCATTCCTTTTTGCTTAGAAAATTGATGCTCTCTCCCTCCCTCCCCTTTTTTTTTATGTTTGTAGGACAGACTGACTGGAGGTAGTATTCTTTATCCTCATTCCTCCAGTTATCTCCTCCCCCCTTTTTTGACTTTAAGCCTACAAAGGGATAGAGTTTCATGATTGTTTCAATACTCTTCTATACGACAGTCATCCCAATTCAGCACAATATTTTCTTGCAGATTGTCTACAGTTTCCCCTTTTCCATTCATCCATCGTTCTGGCGATTTTTATTTTTGTTTTGACACATTGGCCATTTTTTTTGCCACACCATCTTAACACTAATCCTGTTATTAATTCAAGTGTAACCGTAGCCGTTTTAAAAGAGAGGTAAAAAAAAAAGGGGGGGGAGAGAAAGGAGGGGAGGCGTAGTAGAATGTTGGTTGCTCAACAGTTTCAATTTAAATGAGTGTACAGTTTAACAGTGTGGCTATGTTCAATGGGTGCAATAAAGAAGGAGTAGTCGCAATGCTTGGAGGGGGGGGAGGGACGACACTTCTCCCTCCAGCTCATCTCTAAATTCCCCTCTCTTTTCCGACTAATTGGCTCGAAGGAAGCAAAAAAATAACAAAACGAAGTCAAAAAAAATAGAGGCCAGTGAAAATATTTAAAAGGGAGGGGAGGGAAAGAAAAAAGGAGGAGGAGATTCTTAGTACTAAACAAAAGAAAAGAGGAGAAAATGAACCACAAGGGAGGGGAAGATTTTAGGATTCTTGAATAGATAAAGAAACCAAAAAAAAAAAATACACGCACATAATATAAAATCTAATTTTTCACATACATGCACGACGCATCTTAAATATATAAATAAACCTTATCAAGATTGCAAAAAGAGATTTTTTTTTTTATTTTTCGATTTCATTCCATTGATTTTAATCAATTCTTTCATAATTCATATAACTATTCCTTCTTTCTTTAATCCTTAATTTCTTTTCCAAGTTTTCAATTTTTAATTTCTTTAATACACCCCCCCCCAATCATTATGTTGAGATCTTTAATCAAATCATTCAAACCATCTACATCTTTTTCTTCAATTATTTCCCCTAATTCTACTACTTCTTTAAGTACCAGTGCATTGAAACCATTGACAGTATATCATAATTCAAACTTGTTAGTATCACACCATTTAGTGGCTAAATTGAATAATTTCAACTCAACCACTGATTCCCCAACTAATAATAAAATAACCTTCAATTTGAAAACTAATGAACAATTATCGGAATCAGATTATAAATTTATAATTGATGAATGTTTATATATTCATCCTGACAATAAATCAATCTTATTACAAATTTTCCATAATAAATATCATACAGATAAAAAAAAATTGATTAAAGATTTTGCCTTACATGATTCAATCTTTGAATATAACAATTTAATTAGTAATAATAAAAGTTATCCATTGATTATTGATTATAATCATTGTTTGATTGCTAATGACGATGCCTCATTTGATAGAATAATGATGAATTATTTAACTTGTGGCATACAAAATACTACCAGTAGTAGTTCTACAACTGCAAGTCATGGTTTTACAGCCAATGGTAATGGCAGTGGTAGTGGTGGTAGTAGTGGCGGTAATAACAGTACTGGTACTGTTAAATATAATGATTTGGTTCACCCTCATATGGCTGAATTTGCTGATTTGTTTTAAAATACATAATGTGGTGGCTTAATTGTTTTGCTTAGTTTGATTTTCACTTTAATAATTTGATAGAATTCCTATATACATAACTTTAATTAATAAATCTCGCTTTTAACTAATTCTTTACATATACTTAATCATCAATTCTCAAGAAGTGACATTATATATACATATATATGGTTACAAATTATTAGTTGGTTATACATTTACCCAGGGATTACCACACATACAAGTACGTTGAAATACCATAGTCCATAACCCTGTGACATCGCCCACAAGTGAAACTGCTCGGCATCGAGTACACACTCGTAACTTTTCTCCCTTTGGTAAACAACCACTTGCAGGACTGTCAGAAATTATCAATTTCCGTAATGCATCAACAGTGTATGGCGGCACGTCCTTTTTATTAATACCAATATTCAACCAATCAGTATCATAAAACATCAATTCAGATAATTTTGTTTCTCGAGAAATACTAATAGAATATCGATCAAGTATCATATTCGATAATTCTTCAATAATGGTATTACTGATTTTAGTAGTGCCATCATTATTGTCACTTTCATCTATTCCTTTTATCAATAATTTTTGTTCAAATTTCAATGCTGAGTAAGGTTTATTGGTTGTAGTGGTGGAATTACCATTGACATTCCCATTGATGGATTTATTTGCTGCTAATATCTTTTGTGGAACTTCTTTATTCAATAATGCATCACACTCACGTAAATAATTTTCAAATAAATTGACAGTTATTGGTGAATTATTTGATATGGAAAAATACCGATTTAATGATTCTTTCATTGGTGCAAATAATTTATTAGCATCAGTTAAATCTTTATGCAATTTTTTCAAAATTTCATGAGTTCTACCCATAGCAGAAATTGCATACATTAAAAAAAGTCTCGATACTTTATTTAAAATCAACGGTAACACAATTGAATTGGATAAAGTGAGTTTACTAGTAGTAGCATTACCATTATTCAAAAATTTATTTTTAACATAGATCAACTGTAATAATTCTTGATTCAAATACACCAATAAATCAATTAACCATTTGAAATTACCAATTATCGACATGATACATTCCCCTCGAGTAATTGAATCTTGTAATGTATCTTCACTAGGTTTTTTCTTCGATACTTGTCGATATATACTTGATAAAGTAAACATGATTCCCAAACTGGCACTTCGAAGATTCAATACTATCCAAGCAATATCTGAAACAATATAATTATTGGGCAAATGCGGCAGTTGTTGAAATTCACCAAGAATTAATTGTAATGATAATAATTTTTGTAATGATGCATTGTTGGATAGTAATTTATCAAGTGATTCTTTAGTAATGGTATCTAAATGGAAATTAATTGCCTTGTGACATTCAATAATCACCAAATCACATAATTGTTTACCAATTCTATGTTTAGTGGTGGTATCTCCGTCGACCACTTTTTTAATTCGACTGATTTCTGATTGGATCAATACTAATAAATCATCAGAACACGTACTTGTATACAACGCAAATGCATAACGATGGGCAATTTCCACCGAGGTATAATATAAATCTTGAGGATCAGTACCAAAATGATCAATTCTTTCCATTGGTTTCAATTGTAAATTGACAGTGTCACCATAAATTTCAGTGTAGACAACTGAAGACATCGTTGGAGAAATCGCCAACACTAATCGGTTTCTATGAGATATTGTCGGAAATTCAAATCCTTGATCGAAAATATTTGATATTAATTTTGGCGGATAATCATTGTTGTCTATCACCATCTCATCACCAGTTGCATTGTTGCTATTGTTCTTGTTGTTAACAATTTTCCAAGAAGTCGTATCTATGACATCAACAGTACCATCTTTATAAATAATTGAAAAGCTTAAATCTAAAAACCCACTAATGACCGATTCAATATGTCCCCTTCTTGTTAATTTGTCTTTATACACTAATCTGACCGACGATTCATCACCTTTCCAATCGATTTTCTTCTCTACACCTAAATTATAGAATGCTTGTGATATAGGATTTTTCGATGTTTCACCACCATTAGTAGCACTAGACAAATTGGATTTTTCTAATGCATATCGATAAATGACAGACGACCCATAGGTGATCAAAATGCTCAAATTTGATTTCGGATCAGGGTTACTTGATATAATGTCAATTGAAGAAAGCTCTTCAACTGTTAATTTCTGAGTCCCAGATACTACCAGTGGTGATTGTGATTCCTCGAATTCTTCCTTGAAACATTGATTTGGCTTCATTTGGTGTAATTTCTTTACAGTCAATCGAGGTGGTTTTTGTGCTTCCTTTGGAGTATGATAATGCTGATCTAATTTTTGTCTCTTGGCTGATTCAACAAGAAACCCCCAATTAATTTCAATAGAATAAACATTGATATCATTACTTAACGAATCCCATGCAGTAACTATAATTTGCTTAGAATTATTGAATCCAATACTTGCCTTTTCAATAATCGAAATATTATCAGTTAAATTACAAGATATTTTATGATATTCCACTTTATGTTCACCTTGGTAAAATAATATAAATTGACCATTCTTTCTTAGTGCCACACACGCTTGCTTTGTTGGAATTGGATGACATACTCCATATGGTTGATACTGATTGATTCCGTAGCCATAAATAGACGAAGAAGAAGAATTTGATGAAATGGTTGTAGGATTTTCAACAAGTCGAGTTGCCGCTTTATTAAGAATTTGAGGCTTTTCAATATTTAACCATTTAAAAGCTACTATTGATGCCCCTGGATTAACTATTGAATTAATATCTGGATTTATAATATCTCTATAAATCATCTCCATATGATTATAAGATGTCAATTCAAAGCTTGGTGTGTTGATCAGGGAATCTGCATGACCATTAGTCCCAGTTCCGTTGCCAATTTGTTTTGTATCTTTATTTTGTTCAGTAGTGCCATCAGTTTTAGTAATTGAAGTTGTGGCACTGGTGGTAGTTGAGGGAATATGATTAGGATCTAATAACCCTACCCCAGCCAATAATATATAAAAATTCCCATAAATATCAGAAACAGCTAAATCGGTGTTTAACGACCCCCAGGAAACCAAAGACAATTGAGGTAAAAAATTATTCTCAAGTTTGATATTTATAGGTTCTGGTGATGCCAATTGCCAATTTTTCCCATCGGAATTCTTAATATAAGTTAATAATAGATTACTATTGTTATTGTTTGTTGTGGATGTGGTTGTGGTAATAGTTGGAGGAATATATGCAATGAATCCGTTACGGGACCACGAGATCAAATTAGACGCTTTTGGAACTTGTTCAAGATATCTACCAATAGTTTGCTTGTCAATTTGGGCTGCCATGGTATGACTTGGTTGTGTTGATTGACTTGGTGGGTTGCATGAAAAAAAGAGAGAATTGAAACAGAGCATTTTTTTTTTTTTTTTTGTTCTCAACTCATTTACTTTTCCAACTGAGAACTTGGTGGTGCTGGTAGCCAAATTTATAAACCCACCTATTCCCATTCCCATCTACATTCACAAAACAAATCATAACAACTCATATTATACAGAGTTTCCAGTATTTAAGTTCTTGTTTTTTTTTTTTTTTTTCTATATTATTTAAATACTATTCTACTATGCTTATAATTCACCAGGGACAGGGTATTTACTGACCCAACTGACAACTTCTTTATCTAATTGTTTAACTTTATTACTTTCATCAGCCAATTGTTTAAATGACGCTAACAATTCCTTTGGTACTTTACCTTGTTCTTGAGCTTTTAATTCAATGGCAATGTTGACAGCTTGATCAATGAATTCAGCAACTTTATCAAATTCTTCTGGTCCAAATCCTCTAGTGGTCATAGCTGGGGTACCAACTCTTAAACCTGATGGGAAAAGAGCAGATACATCACCAGGAACAGTGTTTTTGTTGGCAGCAATGTTCGCTCTTTCCAAAACAGCTTCAACTCGAGCACCATCGATGTTTCTTGATCTTAAATCAACCAATATCAAATGGGTGTCAGTACCATCAGAAACCAATTTGAATCCCTTGGAGACCAATGCATCAGCAAAATGTTTAGCATTGGAAACAACTTCTTGTTGGTATTTAACGTATTCTGGTTCTGTACATTGTTTTAAAGCAACTGCCAAAGCAGAAATGGTGTGATTATGTGGACCACCTTGATGTCCTGGGAAAACTGAGAAATTGATTTTTCTTTCCAATTCGTATGGAATTTCTTTTCCCTTTTTGGTTACCTTTCTAATTCCTTTTCTAAAGAAAATCATGGCTCCTCTTGGTCCTCTTAATGATTTATGAGTGGTGGTGGTGACAATATCAGAATATGGGAATGGTGCATCAGTAACTCCAGCAGAAACCAATCCTGAGATATGAGCCATATCAGATAATAAGTAAGCTCCAACCTTATCGGCAATTTGTCTCATTCTTTTATAGTCAATGACACGAGAATAAGCTGACGCACCAGCAACAATTACTTTAGGTCTAAACAATTGAGCATTTTTTTCTAAAGTGTCGTAATCAATTATACCAGTTTCTTCATTCAATCTGTATGGCATGGTTTGGAAATATTTGGAAATATATGAAATCTTGGTAGTGTTGGTTTGATATCCATGAGATAAATGACCACCATGAGGTAAATCTAATCCCATGATTCTGTCACCGACTTCCAAAATGGCACTATAAGCATACAAATTAGCTGGAGCACCAGATAACGGTTGAACATTGACCCCCCATTGAGATGGATCCAACCCGAAGGCTTCTAAAGCTCTTTTTTGACATAATGCTTCAGCCTTATCGATTATTTCATTTCCCCCATAGTATCTTTCTCCAGGGTATCCTTCAGAATATTTGTTTTGCATTTCTGAACCCAACAAATCCATAACTGCTTTAGAGGTAAAATTCTCTGATGGGATCAAAGTAATTGAGTTCTTTTGTCTGATTCTTTCTTGATTCAAAATATCAGCCATCTCTGGGTCAACCTCCTGGACAGATTTTGAAATCAATGCTTGAGCAGAAGGAGAAATGGCATAAGATCTTCTTGCAAAGACTGGCAAGTTCTTGGATGGAGCTCTCACAGAACGACGCAATGTTGATGAAAGCATAATGTGTAGAATAGTTTGGTTCGGAATGGGGGGTTTGATGGAAAAATTTTCCAGAGAGTTTTGAAGTTTTTTTTTTTTTTTTTTTTTAGTGAGCCTAACAAGTTTTTATAACAATGCGCAAGGGCTCAACAACAACAACAACAACAGCAAGTAGAAAAAAAAAAAGTTCGATGAATCATCTCCGAAGGCACGTGACAATGGGGTAAACAAAGAAGTCAAAAGTTTAAAAGTGGAGTCCAAAAGGAATAGCTGTCACACACTCAGCCAATATTACCGCGAATACAGGCTGATAGGATCAAGTGCGACATCTAGATAATTACTCAACATCTTACAAATGATGGACAATGACTATAAGTAATTATCTACGACATTTTAGGGTAACAGAAATTTAGTGTAAGTGTAATACTAATTGGTGGACACACATCCGTTCTATATTGCACATAAACTACATTATTTAAGAAAAATATTTAGAAATAGTAAAAGAATTATTTTATATTATATAGGTTTAATTAGAGAAATGAAAGTACCATGTACTTGAGTACATTTTAGATGAATATCATCGCTGGTAAAAGGGGTTAAATGTGTAACCATTCATTGAAAATGGTTCAACCGTAGTTACAGGAATTGAACACTAATGGAAATCCCTATAAAAATTACTATGTTATAAATTAGTTTAAGTTAACTGCTGACCGTATGCGCTGAGAAGTGCTACGTCAGGACAATAGTCAGTGCACCCAGTTTCACCCCTTATCAGGGGCTAGGTTTTGACTCTGAAAGACCTTCCATGATCAATGCCACAAGTTATGTTTTCTATCCCACCATCACTACCACAATATTGTATAAGACTAAACCATTTGTCATTAAAGAAGTCATTAATTTTAATTCGCCTCAAGGGATCTTGCTCAAGGATTTGACTCGTTAACAACAATGACTCAACTGGGAAGTCAACAAAATGTGGTTCTTGCAGAAATTTTGTTTGATTAACAAACAACTGAAAATCCGAATTATTCCACATAGCCAGCTCCCATGGTTGCTTTTTGTTAATCAAATAACATAAAATTATACCCAAAGACCATACATCACTTGATTTCCCATCATACTGTATTGATGAATATGTTTCTGGGGCTGTGTAACTTGCTGATCCTACTAACCCACGAGACAATTCGTTATGGTTGAGTTTTTGAGCAGTTGCGAAATCAATCAACTTAATCAATTTAAAATTTACATCAAATACCACATTCTCTAATTTAAGATCTCGGTGACATATATCCAATTCATGCAAGTAATTGACGGCATTGGTAATTTGTTTCCAAATGCACAACATTTCACTTATGTTGAAAATGTTTGTTTGCTTGATTATCAATTGATTTAAATTGGCAGTACCCAACTCCAAGTACAATTTTATGGTTGATCCGGAAATCGATACATCATAGTCGTAAATTTTAATAATATTACAGTGTGATAGTTTTGAAAGTATCAAATATTCATACAACACCCGAGTTTTATAATCCTTTTTGGATTCCCAAGTATCTTTGGTATGGTATGTTTTCACTGCATATTGGAAATGTGGTAATGTTTTAGATTGATACAAGTCGACTGATCCGGTAATCCCTTTCCCTAGTTGGCTTGACTTTATATCTTTTCTAGAAAATTTATACTCCGAGTTTTTGCTCTCATTTTTGAATACTTTTGTTAAGCCCATTATATGAAATGGGTTTTTTCAAATTCTTTATTTACATCTGTGAAGTTTTTTAATATTTCTTTTGTTGCCGTTCCAAATTTTATGTCCGTGCGCAAGATATATTTTCTGCGATCTTTAATTTGATAGCCCAAATGTGCTACAACTCACCTTGAGTTTCTACAATATATATATATATATTACTGTCTAGACTCTCTATAAATCTTTAAATGCTTCATGGAAAAAGACACGATGAGGGTTGGCATTACCAATTTCGGTTATCTTGTCAAATTCCTCCTTGGTCAATTCAAAATCAAACACGTCTAATGACTCTTTGATTCTGCTTTCTTTGGCCGATGTGGTAATTGGTAAAATACCTCTTTGTAAAGTGTATCTCAATAATAATTGGCCAGGGGTCTTGTTATACTTTTTCACCAATTCCTCCAAGTAATCAGTCAATGGGTTGGCATCGAGTCTTGATGCTGGGGTCAATGGGGAAAATGCTTCCACCAAAATACCATTCTCTTGCGAGTACTTGGTGATGTTCTTCGATTGATCCTGCAAAAATGGATGACTTTCAATTTGATTGACCACTGGGTAATATTCCGGTTCAGAGACCTTTTTCAATGCCTCCAAGTGTTTAATAGCAAAATTTGAAACCCCAATTTCTCTTATTTTCCCTTGCTTTTTGGCTTCAATCAAAATTTTCCATGTATCAATTAAAGAATATCCATGAGTGTTTTCTTCAGTGAAAAAAGGTTGATGAATTAAGTATAAATCAATATAATCGGTTCCTAATTGTTTCAATGCCTTGTCAATTGATTCTTGTGGACTGGCACTACTTGCTTTGATATCGCCCCATCCTGGGTTGTATTTGGTGGTGATCCAAAGTTGTTCTCTTGGAATACCCGATTTTTTAATTGCCTCCCCAACTTCTGCTTGAGTATTGTAAACTTCAGCAGTATCAATGTGTCTGTACCCCAATTTTATGGCTAGCAAAATTTGATCAACCAATTCTTGATTGATTTCGTCCAATTTTGAATCTTTTTTCCATTTGGTACCAGTACCAGTTCCAATTGAAAGCTCGTCACCAGCTTTTGTCTTGAATGTTCTGCTTAATTTGACAGGGTGGGTATGTGAAGTCATACTTTATAGATCGGCAAATTACCAAATATTATTTTTAGAGTAATTGTGTTATAACAAAGAAAGATAAAACTGAAATAATGAAATTCCGATCCAAGGCAGTATTTATAGCATTTATATGTGGTGACGCGGAAATATGATCCACATTAATTTTAGTGTTACAATGAAGCCACATAATTGATGATGACTAATCATAAACTCAAAATTGTAAATCCAAACACTCACAAATATTACCTTAAACCTACTCTAGAGCTTTGATCAATACTTTTTCGAGACAAAGATAACTCCGCATCTGCAAATTATGACAAAAATCCTTGATCCTTGAAAGTACTTTATTAAAGAAGGTCCTGCTACACCATACAATAGCTATTCTCCAATAGACCCTACTGCGACTCAAAGTCATCCGTTGCGAACAACACTGTCACCTCTCTAATCATATTTCACGTTATCATGCACATTGTTTATTGGTGCTATCAATACAGTATGTCTTTTTTGGATATTACGGCACGACTTTAACGGCTCCGATAGTGATGATATCATTAGTCGTGTGTGCTGATCATATAGCTGGCTCAATTGAGCAAATAAATTGCCGAATTCCGACATGGTTAGACTCGGCACGACAATGTCTTTTCTGTTTTTTTTTTTTTTCTTATCAATATATAACCCCGACATAATTCTTAACTATTGCTGTTTGCGCTAAACTTCGCCCTCAATAACCTTTTAACTCTTCCCTATCTTTCCATTCTGATTAACCCACAAGAAAAACCAACCAAAAGTGTAACTAAAAAAAATAAAATTCCCACCCACTTTCTTTCTTTCTTTCTTTCTTTTCTCTTCAATTAGCTTCAGAGACAATTAAAAACATCATGAAGTTATCAAAATCTACTTTAATTGCCACTTTGGCATTGACTGCTACTTCCACCAATGCTTTGGTTGTTCAAAACCCTTTTAACAACATTCAACAAGCATTGAAATTGGACTTATCTTATGATAAATTAACATCGAAATTGACTGATGCTTTTGAACAAGGTAAAGCCAATATTATTAGCACCATTGCCAAAGTTATGAATGAACCATTGGATGGGTTAACCCCGGAAATTAAAAGCATTTGGCTGGAAATGTTGATGAAATTCCCTAATTCCGTCACCGAGTTAAATTTCAAAGCACCACCAAAGAAGGGCAAAATTACTACTCAACAATTTGATTTCCATGTTACTGATGCCCTGGTTCCAAACCACAAATTAAGAATTAAATCAACACCAAAGGATTTAGGTATTGACACTGTTAAACAGTATTCGGGTTATTTGGATGTTGTTGATGAAGATAAACACTTTTTTTACTATTTCTTTGAGAGTAGAAATGACCCAAAGAATGACCCAGTTATTTTGTGGTTGAATGGTGGTCCAGGTTGCTCTTCATTGACTGGCTTGTTTTTTGAATTGGGTCCAAGTTCAATTGATAAGAATTTGAAACCGGTGTATAATCCTCATTCATGGAACGCCAATGCCTCGGTTATCTTCTTGGATCAACCAATCAATGTTGGTTATTCATATTCCTCTCAATCTGTTTCTAACACCATTGCTGCTGGTAAGGATGTGTATGCCTTCTTACAATTATTCTTCAAGAACTTCCCAGAATATGCCAGTTTGGATTTCCATATTGCTGGTGAATCTTATGCTGGACATTATATACCAGCATTTGCCAGTGAAATTTTAACTCACCCAGAACGTAACTTCAACTTGACTTCAGTTTTGATTGGTAACGGATTAACTGATCCATTGGTCCAATACGAATATTATGAGCCAATGGCATGTGGGGAAGGTGGCGAACCAAGTGTTTTGGAACCAGAAGAATGTGACGGTATGCTTAATCTGTTACCAAGGTGTCTTTCTTTGATTGAATCTTGTTATGAAAGTGGCTCAGTTTGGTCATGTGTCCCAGCCACCATCTACTGTAACAATGGTCAAATGGGACCATACCAAAGAACCGGTAGAAACGTTTATGACATTAGAACCATGTGTGAAGGTTCCAGTTTGTGCTACAGCCAATTGGAATACATTGATCAATATTTGAATTTACCTGAAGTGAAAAAGGCATTAGGTGCTGAAGTTGATGAATACCAATCATGTAACTTTGATATCAACAGAAACTTTATGTTTGCTGGTGATTGGATGAAACCTTACCAAAAGAACGTTATTGATTTGTTAGAAAAGGAATTGCCAGTTTTGATTTATGCCGGTGACAAGGATTTCATTTGTAATTGGTTGGGTAATCAAGCTTGGACTAACAGATTGGAATGGAGTGGATCTAATGGATTCAGTAAGGCTCCTGTCAAGACTTGGAAAGTGGGTAAGAATGCTGCTGGTGAAGTTAAAAACTACAAACACTTTACATTTTTGAGAGTGTTTGGTGGTGGCCATATGGTTCCTTATGACCAACCTGAAAACGCTTTAGATATGGTCAATAGATGGATTAGTGGTGATTACAAATTTTAAATCATCCTAGATATATAATTTTTTCTGTGTTTATTTTATGATATTTAGAAACACAACAACAACAAAAAAAAATAAAACGATTAACTGATTGATATACGATTTGAGAAATGTATTACATGTAGAAATTAAACCAAGCTTATGGTTCAGCCTTGACTCATCTGTTACAAATACTATGTCATAATAAACAAAAACATTAAAACTATATGAATATATCCAAAAACAAACAAACAAATACTAAGTACCACACATAGAATTTTACAAAATTCAGACACCCATTCTGTTAATAATATATTGTTGGACCAGTATCCCAACACTCAAATCCAAACCATTATTGATCCAGGTTTTCACCCATTCTTTAGGATCAATAGATTCATCCAATGCCAATTTCTCTCCTTGGATCCATTTCCACCACTGTAATGGTAATGATTGGCTCTTGTTAGTGATAGTAATACCATTAGTAATGTCTTTCAAAGTTACTTCAAAATAGACAAGTTTGCTCTCTTCATCTTGTTTAGTATTACAAGTAATAACAATATTTGATTGTTCTTGGTGGTGCTCAACTTGATCCTCTTGATTCTTTTTGATTTGCTCTTCTTGACCTTGATTGAATTCATTTAGTCTAACATGGATTCTACCTTCTACTTGATTAACAACTTTTAAGAAATTATCCAAAACCAAGTTATTCACGTTAATTGTATCATAATTAATTTCATTGATAATAGATACATTCAAAATCTCATCGGCTTCTTCAATTAATCCTTGTTTCAATGTATTGGAGACATTCTGAAACAAATTATTCAACTGACCTGTGATTTGGTCGGTATCTAAGTTTCTGGCTCGAGTATTTAACTGGTTAGTTGCATCATTGGCTAATTGATAGGTTTGTTCTGATAATTTTTCAGCATTATCAGTGATTTTCCCCCAAAGTGAATTGACTTTATTAGAGCCTTCCAGATTCCACCAACTTGTAATTGAGGAAATTGGATTAGGTATGTCTTGAGTTTCACTTTCTTCCTCGGCTTTTTCTTGGGGCTGTTGTGGATCAATATCTTCATTGGTAGTATCTGACTTATCCGTAGTAGTTCCAGTAGTTGGTTCATCATCGGCATCACTACCAGTTGGTTTACTTGCTGTCTTAGGTGCCAATTTGGATGGTTTTTTGGTTTTTTTGGTCCTTTCGTGTTGTTCCAATTCATCCAAAAAATCTAATAAATCCTCCTTATTCTCCGTCGAATCCTTGCCTACTCCTCCTGGATTTGAACTTAAAGCTTTCGATGGTTTCGGAGTACCTGGTTTGGAATCAGGTAATGAATTGATAAAATCTAATACATCATCATTGTTATCTTTCGTGGGTTTTGTCATGATTGCGTTTATTGGTAATAGTAATCTTTTGTGTTGATTGGTTTTAATGTGGTTCTTGATTTTTTTTTCCCTTGTTTGTAGGCTTGATTTTTGCGGGTTTTTTGGGAATCCTCTAGTGTGTTGTTCTTCTACTAACTTACTACCGTAAAAACCAATCACAAACCATACTTTTACTAATCAAAGTGGATTAACAATATGCATGGAAGTTTGTGGAAAGCTCGTCAAAAAGAATGACTGAATATGTTGTCAACAAACTATCAAAGATATCCCTCTGATAAAGTCACGTGATGTCCACACCATTTTACATAAGCCTTGCATTTAACTAGATTTTATGGAGATTATTACCTCAATCTACTACTCTATCACAATATATCCATGTATTACTACAACCGAGTATGGCTTCATGTTAGATATTTGGTTCTACTCTTCTTGCGTTTTAATTGAATAGCTACTTATCAATACTTGCATAATAACAACTGGTTGGGATGGTAGTACGATTGATTTGACTGGTAAATTTGTAATAGACGTAGTCACTTATATAGTTTCACATCAAACCTCTAAACATAGGTCTGCAAAAAAAGTAGACTGATAATTTGCACTAAAGCGGAATTTAAGAGAAAAAAAAAAAAAAACATCACCAAAAAAAAATCGATTGGTATATTTTCAAATCCCATTTTGTTATTTCCACACGTCATTTATACGACAACTAATATACCCTATTATTAAACACAGGTGACAGGTACACATTTAAACATGCATCCACAGTTAGATAAAAATAGATTCAACACTTGTGATAAATTAATGGATGCCTTGGAAGAATGCCATCGACAAGAATTTCTTAAACAATGTTTAGGAATGTGTAATTTTGAAAAAGAACAGTTGATTCAATGTTTACATTATCAAAGAGTTGAAGATTCTAAATTGAGAATATTAGAAACTAGAGAAAAGAGGAAAAACTGGGAGTTGAAGAAGAAACAAGCCGAAGAGGAAGCATATGGTAAGAATGGATACTTGAAAAAAGTATTGGAAATGGAAGCTGCCTCGAAGAAATAAGTTGAAACATATCAGCTTGATGTTTATTAGATATTATGATTTTGCTTTGCTTTGTTTTATTGGAGATTAATGTTTTAGCATGAGAAATGTTTTAAGCTTTACCACTAAACCAGTATCGGAAACACTTGTATATAGATGAATATAATGATAACACGTTACCGATCGATGCATTTAATATACGAATCAATGTCTCCACGGTATTACAAACTACTTTCTAATACGATAACTCAGATGAATCGATCCGTGTATTACGGTTTACACATATAAATCAATCTTGTCTAGTCTTTAACACCCTTTTAATCACTTTATCTTTAGTCACTATGTATACAACAGCACCCCATCCACTCAAGGCATCTCTATCAACAGCATTCAACAAGGCTTGACTAATAGTTTCAAACAAATCTTCTGGTTCCAAGTTTGGTTCATATAAACTTTCACACATCCCATATAATTGATCACTAGCAGTACCACTAACAATAAAATCATGACTAAAATCAATACATCCAATAGAATCAAATCCACAAATAAATGGTTTATTATCTTTACTGCTTAATCCAGCAACAATGGGACTAACAAACCAAGGTCCAAATCTTCTTTCATATAATGATGAACTAACCAAATTTGCTAATGTTGATGGTTCAATATTACGTTCTTCTCGTAATTTATATAAATTGGTTTTAAATCTAAATAATTCTTTTAAAGTAATAACATCAGTGGCTAATCCAGTTAATCCCAAAAAAGTTTTATCACCAACACTGAAAATTTTTTCGAAATTATTACTCACACCAAGTGATTGTTGTCCTAATCTCAAATCACTGGCTATAGCTATACAGTCTTTACCAATCATGGCTACTGCTGCACCACCGTTAATTGAAAATGGATCCGACATGATGTGTTGGTTTCTTGAAATTATTTATAGTCTATGGAGTTATTCTATTTCAATTGAGTCACTGAATTGAATTATTTCTAGTGAGTGAAATATAAGTATATGTCAATTGTTGATGGCAAAACAAGTTAACTCTTACGCTGGAGGATTTTTTTTTTTTTTTTTCTTCCCTCTTTTCGCTTTTCTCGCCTTCCAAGATATTTTGCTACTTCTACTTACCAATCCAAATTCCACTTGGTCTGAAAAGTCGTGTGTTTACTATTACTAGTACATATATATTATGAATATTATTATTACATATACAATGAAGATACTTGTACAAAATCTCTATTTATCAATTCAATACATTTTTCAAATTTATCAACCAATTCTTGATTACCAATGATTTTTGATGCATCTACCAATTGTTTAATCAATTCGATTTCTCTTCTTAATGCACGAATTATACTACCTTCATAAATATCAGTCATCTTACAAATTGAACTGAATGAGGCACCATTAGACCAAACAAATACAACTTCAACTAAGGCAAGATTGAATTGTTCAATATAATCTTTTTCGACAATTTCCAATCCACTTTGTTTTGAAATTTTAGCAATCTTATTGGCGGTTTCATGAATTACTTTGGCTGGTTCAGCAAGTTCTGGTTTTAATTTAGGTAATTCTTTAGCTCTTTCTTGGAAAATAAATGCTGATAATAATCCACAAATCTGTTGTGGGGTTAGCTCATTGAAAAACCCAGAGAATAACAATTCCGTGATCATTAATTCATCACCAGTAGATAATTCAGCAGCTACTCTACCTTTCAATTCAACAACTTCCTCTGAACCTGTAAATTCCAATTTCTTCAAAACTCGTTTCATATTCGCCAATTGGTCTAATTGAATAATCGATTTAGCTTGGAATATCTGATCCTCCAATTTTTTAATTTGTTTGTTTAAATCAACTTTGGCAGTGTATTTGGCATATAGGTCATCCAATCTGGCACTGTTGTTCAATGGATTAGAAACTATTTTCGAATCTAAAATATCAATTTTTTGAAGAAGCTTTTTGAAATCATCATCAGTAATTTTCATACTTTGCACTGGATCAATTAATGGGATTCCATCAGGTAATCTTTTTGGCAAATCTTTTAAAGTTTTAACCAATGTTCTCTTGGCAGTCGAACTTTTATAATCATCAGGAACTCTTAATCTCACAGTACTAATCTTTTCAATTGAGCTTAATGTGATAGATATAAATTCTGCTCTAGTTTGTTCTCCTGCTTTAGCTGGTCTAATACCTTCTGGTAACAAAGGATTAAACTTCTTAATTAAATTAACTGGTGAATCAATAAACATGGTTGTTACAAATACTTCAACAACGTATGCTTCATGTGGAGTAAATTCCTCTTGGTGTCTACGGTTTCTTTTGGTAAAAGTTGTAACCATACCCCATCCATAATCATGATCACCAATCTTAACTTTGATAACTCTACCGTCTTGTAAAAATGCTAAAATATTACCTGGGTGAGTAATGACTTTCCTCACATCTTCATTATATTTCAACAATTGTTGTTTCAAATCATAATAATCCTTTATAATTGGTTCATCTTCAATAGTGATATCAGCAAATTCTTGTTTACATTGAGCTAATTTCCCTTCTAATACAGGAACACTCGATGCCTTTTGGAATTGGAAAAATGAATTCTCCAACATGAATTCGGGTGAAATACCTTCTACTCTCATTAAATTAAGAATCATATTGTATCCTAAATGGAATGCAGAATCTAATCTATCAGCTTGACCCTTTACCATACCTTTAGCTACTTGTGGTTCCATTTTCTCATCAATCATCATTATAACAATACCACGGTCATCTAATCCACGTCTACCGGCACGTCCAGACATTTGGATATATTCACCACCGGAAACCCATCTGAATCCAACCCCATCCCATTTACGTACTGATGTGAAAACAACTGTTTTAGCCGGCATATTTAATCCAATGGAGAAAGTTTCAGTGGCAAATAACACTTTTAAAAATCCTTCTTGGAATAAAATCTCAATAATTTCTTTCAAAATTGGTAATAACCCAGAATGATGGATACCAATTCCTCTTTTCAATAAAGGTAAAATGTTTTTAATTTGAGGTAATTCACGATCCGCTTCGGGTAGTAATTCAATGGCATTATAAAAGATTTGGGTTAATGAATTACGTTCTTCATCAGTATTGAAATCTAATTTTGACATTTTTAAAGCTAAGGATTCACAATCACGTTTAGAAAATGAAAATACAATGACTGGATTATACTTTTTCATATAAATCATTTTCACAATTTTATAAATATCACCTTTACCATCGTGATTACGACCTTTATTGGTTTTACCCTTTTTATTACCTCTACCACTATCATTAGCAGCAGGATCGTCACCACTATTGTCACTAATAGTTGCCATTGCCTTTTGGAAATTTTCTTCTCTAAAAGTTCCTTTTTCATCAACAACTAAATGGATACCATCGCCACCAGCAGGGAACAAATAATGTTGTAAAGGAGTTGGTCTAAAATCAGTATAAACAACATGACATGGTTGATTATGGATTTTCACAATCCATTCAGCAAATTCCATAGCATTGGGGATAGTAGCTGATAAAAACACATAATGAACCTTATCAGGTAACAAAATAATAGTTTCTTCCCAAACAACCCCACGAGATTTATCTCTCATATAATGGACTTCATCAAACACTACCCAAGCGACTTCACGCATCACTTCGGACCCTCTGTAAAGCATACTTCTTAAAATCTCTGTTGTCATGACTAAACACCCAGCATCAGGATTGATGGTGACATCACCAGTCATTAACCCAACATCCCCAAAAATTGCTTGTAACTCACGGAATTTTTGATTTGATAAAGCTTTAATGGGTGAAGTATAAATGACTCTTTGTTTATCTCTTAAAGATTGGGCAATGGCATATTCTGCCACCACGGTTTTACCAGCAGAAGTATGGGCTGAGACTAAAACACTTTCGTTTCTATCTATACATGAAATGGCAGTATCTTGGAACGGATCTAATGTGAATGGATAAGTTCTAGCTTCATGTTTACGTTTATGTTCACCAATAGGTACATAAGGATATGAGGGCGGGATAGCCACTTGATGTCTAATTTGATGTTTTAATTTTAATTTGTTATCTGGGTCCGTAGTGGCAGAATTACTCAATCCTTCACTTGGTTTGACTTCTCTTGAGGTTTCAATTTCAACTGAGTCAAAAACAACGGGTTTAATATCTTCAGCTTGTTTCTGTTTTTTCTTGTTACTACTGTTGCTGTTAGTTTTATTGTTTGAAGATTGAGCTGTGTTTTTGTTGTTGTTGTTGTTGTTCTCTAATTGACGTTTTTTCGTAGTACGAGTGTTATTATCTTTGGTATCTGATTTCACCTCATCCTTGATTTCTTCTATTTTAGGTGGAGCTGCTTGAGGAGCTTCATCAAAGACATCAAACAAATCATCCATCGTATATATATGGTGGGTTATAAACTTTAATGATTATAGACTGGAATTTTGCTGTGAATTTTTTTTTTTTCTCTAGTAGTGGCAGTAGTGTTTCATATACAGACCATCTCATCACTGAAGCTTCATGTATGTATAGGTTTTTCCAATATATATGTTCAGAAAAAAAAAAAGAGAAAAAAAATCACACACTAAAGAAAAAGTGACACAAAATCCAATGATACTATTTACAAGTGAATACAAGAATGTTTTATTTGGTATCAATTTATTATGACATCTAATATATGTAGTCTATTAACTAGAATGAATATCTATACAACTACTGTATGGGAATTTTCATTTCCCAATGTTTTCAATGTATCCCATTTTTCTTTATCATATTCACCAAATACTTGACTAGGTAAGCTACTTATTCTGGACTCTTGATTTGTCTTATGATGATCATCTTCGTCTTCATCTTCATCTTCATCTTCGTTGTTTATTTCTTTTGTTTTACCACCTTTTACTTTTGGTTGCGATGATGATGATGATACAATTGCTGGTGGCTGTGCTAGTGATACTGGTTGTATTTCATATACATCATTAATATCAAAATTTGTTGTTTGAATATCCCATAGATCAATAGGTTCAGTAATCACTTTCAGAGGATGACTTGAATGGAAACTATATTTATCAAAATACCATGAATGTTGTGGCTGATGTGGGTGTGAATGACTCCAAGAATGGTCATGGAATTGGAAATTAGGCACACTGGTGCTATGTTTATGTAATTTGAGTATTGATTTCAATTTTTTCGGTGACGTTGACCTAGAAGATGAAAATGAAGATTTTAAAGACATTGTGTTGGAAATCGTTGAGTTTGAATGTTTATGGAAACTTGGAACAACTACTGATCTAGATTTGAAAACTCGTTTAGGACTACTGTCGTGTAGGAATTTCCTTATAGGTGATGTTCTTGTTGATTGCTGTCTAGATCTAGATTGTTGTTGTTGTTGTTGTTGAGGTGGTGGTGTCTTTGGTTCAGGTGCAAGTTTGGTTTGAAGTTCCTCTTCAAGGTTTGTAGATACTGGAGTAATGTTAGCTTTAGGACTACTTAATTTCCTGAAAGTGTATAGTGAGGGTGCCCCATTTTCATATAGTGAAGGTTCACTGAAACTCCGATTCAGAATTGAAGGTCTCTTAGAAGTAATATCACTTAATTGGTCAATATTTTCAACAACTTCTTTTGGAGGCAACAAATATTCTGCTTGATAAACTTCATTGTTGCTGACGGTCTTCTTATCAAATAATCGTGATCCATCAACTAAATTGGAACTCCCATCAACAATATTGTAACCTGATATTTGTTGCAAATTGTTGAGTTCTTCCATATTGATTTCGGGTATATTTGTTGGTGTGCCGTCATTTTTTACTAGTGCGTTAGTTATATTCGTGCTAGAAGGTATATTTTCTAACCCAGTTAAAGTGTTGTTGTAATCATCAGGAATATTTTGTTTAAGAACACCAGGCAATAAATTTTGATTTAAATTGGCAATCATAATCTTCTCATCATGGATAGATTTCCATCGTTGTCGTCTCAAATGTTGATTGGCCTTGGTATCTTGATCCTCTAAATTGACCATAAGTATACTTCTTTCATTATCTAATTCTCCCTGTATTGAATTGGCATTACTTCCCAAATAATAACTGAAATCACAATTTATTGGTGTTGCATTTGGAGGTAAAGCAAGGGTTATTTTATCTTTGGAATTGATCCAATCATTTTCCATAGAATATTCTGAAGATGGTTTGATATTGTTGATAGCAGCAGGGTTAGTATTGTATAAAGTTGCTTCAGAAGTCTTTTTGGAAATCAAATCATTCAGATAAATTTCTGATTCTTCGAGTGAATTAGTTAACCCTGTTTTCAGTATTATCACCCACAGTAGTAACATTATAAATGAGGCTATAAGAAACACCAAATTGACAATAAATATAATTGTGATTGGAATATAATAAAGTTGCTTATGAGGAACATTGATTATGAATAATATACCAGATATTATATTGAAAATCGAAAATATTAGTTGTATGGATATAGTTATAACATTAGAATAAATGATGGGAATAATTGAATATAATGGAATAATGAATGAACTGATTGTTAATATTAAATGATAAACATTGCTTTGGTTAGATATTATCGTTAGTGTTCCAAGTGCAATGCTTAATGATATGGTCGCTACAGTAGTTCCCAATTGTAAATATTCAATCATGATGTATCAATGCAAGTAATAAATAAATGCTGGAATTAAAGTGAGATAAAAAAATTTCCAGGATATTTGGCTTTCCAATGTGTTTTTATATGAGAATAACCTATCAAAGTGTGCTTCTGGCTATGTTGTTGTTGTTGTTGTTGTTATTTGTTACAGAAACAATGATTGGATAGCTTTACTATAGGAAAACGTTAATGAATTTATGCCTTGTTTTGAAAAATATGCAAATTGTGAAAATTGAATCCACACAACCCTAACCAATAACAAAAGCTTAAATAAATCAGTAAATTGAAACAAAAAATAAAACTTGAAACTGAAAGCAAAGAAAATGGACGATAATTTAAATGCCAAATTTCTGGGGAAAGGTGTGTAAGTTAAAATTGTTAATTGTTGACAATTAATGGAAATATTGGGAAAACAATAATGATTTGAAATGAATCGTTAATAATAGAAGGGGAAAAAAAAAAAGGGAGAAGTGGAAAGTTTGAAAATTTTGCTTGTTGATAGTTGTTGTAGATGTGACTTTTCTATAAAATGGAATTAACTCTAAAGTTATATGACAATAAATATAATGAATAATAACAATGTTGGTAACTAATGAAAAGTGGAATGAAATTCTTTATGAAAAAAAGTATGAAATGAAATTAGGATTAACTCGTCGTTTCTCTATTGTGATTCTTCAAATGATGCGCTTCTTTCTTCTATTGCTGTTAAATTAATTAATTGACCGTGGTAGATATATATATATATATGTGAATGATGTTGTGGTTTGTCAATGGACTTGCATAATCAGTGGACAAGGCCAAATGGAATGAAATAAAGAAAATAAAACAAAGGGGCAATTTAGTTTTTATCTCATCACAAACAGAACAAAATAAACTGATCCAAAAAAATTGAGAAGTCAGCTATTCGTTAGGATCAAAGCAAATGGGAATTAGAGAGTAGTTTAGACTCAAGAGGGAAGCAAAACTTATAAGCTAAATTAAAAAAAAAAAAAAATTCATTATGAATGGAATCAATTCAAGAGAGTAAAGAAAGGCAAAATAAATTTTTTGTGATTGAATGTTATGTATTTGTCCCAATTAGGAAATTGGTTGCTAATTTGAAACTACATGCAGGATTCGGTTTTTTTTTTCTTTGGTTGTGGGTGTGCGTGTGTATGCGAATATCGTGATTACTCCCCCTTATAGAAAAAGAAATTTCGTCAGTCAAAAGTGTTCAAACCAAACCAACACCCCATATCTATCTTACTTGTCGGCTTTCTGATGCATAAAACTGAAACATTTCTTAAACAATAGATAAAAACAAGATTTAACCAAATAATTACAAGCTTTTTGACGTTTTTATTGTTCGTACTCTGTGATTTATTTTTTTTTTCCGACTTGATAAACTCTTTTCGTGAAAAGTTTGTTTGATTTTTCATACAAAAAAATTACTTTCTCCTTTTCTTCCACTGTCAATGCTAAACTTCATTGGTGTTTCGTTATCGTGAATCATCCCTTTCATGTGTATATCACCCAGTTTACTCGATAAATTTTAAAATATCTTGAGAGAATTTGCTTGTTGGAATGTTATTGTTGTTGAGTTGTGTCACGTTACTTGACAATCATCACATAATTGAGAATTTGCACCAAAAAAAAAAATATAGAAATTCCATCAAGTGATGAATACAATGATGTATGTATGGCGGGGATGATCGTGGTGGTTACATCGTGATAAGCTTAACATAATAGTGCTTGTAACCCTCTTGTCCCGCCTTGCCCTCCGCCTTAATTGTCATTTTCCATTTTTCCATATGGTTAAGTAGACCCGATTGTTTTACAATTTTTTGGAACACTCTTATTTGTATTCCCTTTCGTCGTCTCCTTTTTGCCACCTTTTGTAAGATTCCTGGTATACACAGGGAACAGGGGCAAGTTTAACAGTAACTTCCGCTAGTCCCGCCTTTTACCCAAGGATGGAGTAACTTAAAATATTTGCATTTACGATTTCCATACACCAGAATAAACTTAAAGTAGAGAATGTACTGTATATACTGATGGTGCTTATTGTGTATAAATTAAACTTGTATGTTACATTCTTTTCCAACAATAAAGGGTTCTTTTCTTCTTTGTGTCAGGATTGTTTGATGTTCTAGATGACGATGACGATAAACTGCTAATCAGTATTATTAAATATCGTCAATAATTAACCATCGGTGAAGACAATAATACTCAAACAATTAATGACAAAGTTCACAAGAGATCCGAAAGAAAGTAGACGTAAGACTATGATTAACTGTTGTTACGGTACAACCACCTCCTCCAACAAACTATTGCAGAATTTTAGAGTTTTGTTCTGGAACAAAAAACCACCAAATAGTCGATAACTTTATAAGAAATGTAACAACCACCCTTATTGTCCTGTGAAGTTTTCTTTTTGACGATAATACTACATACATACTGCTCTTCTATTACGATTATACTTACACTTTTCCCTTTTTCGTTTTGTTTCATTTCAATTAATCGTCAAATTATCTATAAACTTATACTATTTCTTTTCTGTTACTAGATTAGCTTTATTATCCTGTGATTCTTCCAACTTAGCTTGTTGTTCTGCTTCTTTGGCCTTCTTGTCTGCTAACCATTTCATCACAAATGGCAAAGCGGCATTACTCACAACCATCCAAGCAAACAAAACACCAATATTTCTTCCCATATGACCTTTCCAGGCATTAAAATAAGCCACTTGTAAAAGATCATAAAAATTTTTCAACGGCATAGCATAACCATAACGATAGAAATTAGGACATAAAGCAATAGGTGAAATTGTGGGTGCAAGATTGAAAACCACCGTGAATAACAAAACAAATCCAATCATGGGTGGTTTCAAAGCGAAAACAATCAATACAAAAAATTCAATAACACTCCCAATAGCTGACATTAACAAGTATGAAAAAACCCAAATTACTAAAAACCCCGAATGACCAAAAGTTTCATTGAATGGCAACCCAAATGCCGTGTTCAAAACAACAAATGCTAACGAAATAATAAAATAGGCAACCTGATTAGATATCATTCTAAATATCACATATTTAATGCCCTTGACTTTAGATGCAATATACATTTGTATTTGAATAGAAAATACAAATGCGAAAAAGGTGAGCACAATAAGATAGACACCAGCCAATTGCATAGTAGCAGAAAATACTGGATTAGGAACTGGATGTAAATCCTGGATGGCAAATGTAGGAATGGTAGAAATCAATTGAGGCGCATTATTGATGACGTTATTTGCTTGAGTTGAATTCAACGTTTTCAACATATTGGCAACTAATCCACTTTGAGGAGCAAACTTATAATATCCACGTAAGATTTGTCCAACAATGGTGACAATATAATTGTTGACAGCATTATAATCTCTTCCTGTTTCGTATACAACTTCCATCAACGAATTTGTAGGATTAAAAGTTCTTGAACCACTGGCTAATGCTTGATACCAATTTAATGTGGCATTTTCATAGACATAAAAAGCCGCCCAATATTTTTGGTGATGAATTTGTCGATACACTTCTTCAGTCAATGTGTTGTTATGAGATGTAGCTAAATTGGACAATCTATCATAATCCCATATATCAAAATTCCCTAATGCTTGAAGTGCTGGAACTTTGGTGAAATAACCTTCGATCGTTTGTCCCACAATGTTAGGCAATTGAGTGGAATTTCTATCACCAATCATGATTGCCATTTTCAAATTTTTAAATCGAGAATTTCTATTATAATAAGATCCGGTATAAATACATAACACAGCAGCAAACCCAAGCACTAAATATACATAATTCTCCAAAACTTGCAACCCAATCTTAATTCTTTCTGATTTGAACTCTTTATCCCAGAAACTATATTTCTTATTGGTGAAAACACTTGCAATTGAACTTTTCCTTCTTTGAACAGCTTGTTGTTGGGTAGGAGTTGGAGTGGTACTATCACCAGTCAAGTCTACTTTTGATTCGTGGGTCCCATTAGAACTTTCTTGTTGTCCTGTATAAAGCTGCGGGGTTTGTTCTTCTTCATCACTAGTTTTTGAGGTCATGGCATGGCTTAATTGTTTGGCTCCAAACATTTCTTCAACATAATTTGAATTTCCTATGTCTAATATATCGTCTTCTATTCCTTCTACCAAACTTTCTTCTGTTCTATTACTTGAATTGAAAAAACTTGATGCTGAGTTTGATAATCTTCGTATCATTGATGGTTTGCGTGAAGTTGGTGCATTGGCCTCTGTTGGTTGATATTGGACAGGATCGTGTTGAGATTGAGTTTCTGACTGTGAGGATGACGTTGCACTGGAAACAACGTCAGGGTCAGGTCGGGACATTGCTATTGGTTGGTTAGGTATTATTGTAAATTCAAACTTCTTGATGTGTAGAAAACAAGGGTGTATATGTAATTGAAGAAGAAAAGTAGAGAACCAGAGTGTAATAATTAAATAATAATGAATTGGAGGAGGAAGAACTCCCAGTATTTACATGAGATGGAACAAAATACTAAAAGAAAACACGGGACGGCAGGAAAATGAAACCAAAATAATACAAATTAGGGGGGGTGAGAAGAGCCTTTCACAAAAATAAAAAATTCTACACTATTGCACGAAAAAGGACAATTCTGGTAATTACCCACAACATACCTGCCAGCCGTTTCTATGTTTAAAATGTAAGAACAGTAAGAATCCGCCTGGTTCAACAACAACTTCGACACAAAACACGAATATTTGTATTTACATTATGGAATGATAAATAAAAAGAATTATCGTACGAGTTGCTCAGAAGCAGAAATGAGAAACTATAGACGAAAGTGCTAAGTAAAAGGAATACTTTGAATATTTTGTGAAAAAAAAAGGGTACAAACCAACGTATATATAGAGGCAAGGTTAATGACTGAGGACGCCTCTGTATTAGTTTGAACATTATAGTATCCTTCTTCTTCCTACTTTGTTTTTCTTTCTTCAACAATAGTAAAAGGTTTTCCCCCATTGTTATCATTTCTGTGACATTTTTGACAGTATTATTTTTCTATTCCAGCTCATTATTTTTTAGTATTGTGATTCATCGAACACCCTTTAACAACAACAACAACAGCCACAACAACCCTGTCTTGGTATTCTTTTACCTATTAATTTCACCATCTCACATCTGTCTTTCCATTGCTTTAAATATCGCTTGAAAGATTGGTTTGCTTTAAAAATTGAGACCCAATCCACTCTAATGACAGAAGCTACAGAGATTTCGGAAACAACACCAAGAACAACCCCAAGGGAAAGAAGTTCAGATTCTGACTCGATAGACCCATTGGACTCTGATAGTGTCCAATTTTACGATGCTCAAGATGGATTAGAAACTGATGGAGTGTATGCAACCGCTATTCAAAACGTTCAATCTCAAAGGTCAAAAACAGAACATCGACATGATAATATACCAAAAATAACAACTCCTGAAAGTGATGAAAATGGAGAAAAACACGAAGATCAACACGACACACAATCATTGACCGTTAAACAAAGATATCAGGAATATTTCAAAGTGATCCCCAAATTCTTTTTTGTCTATCTTCAAGTTTTCTGTATATTTTTAGGGTTTTTATCGATGTATTGGGGGTCAATATATCATCGTGACCAACGTTACCGGAATGTTGGTTATTTGGTGGTCAATGAAGATTCACAATTTACAGTGCCCAATGGGTCAGGTACATCGACATCATCGTCAACAATCCAACCGTATTTGGGTAATGCCATCATCAATATGTTGTCGCATAACAAAACCATTGAAAATCTTGGAGATTTTGATATTGTAAACTTGACCGATTTTACCCAATTAGCTGAGAAGCACAATAACACCCTATTAGAAGAAGCTGAACGACAAGTGCATCATCAAAAATACTGGGGTGCCATATATATTGCTCCAAATAGTACCCGAAACATTTATCAAGGGTTTCTGACAGGTAATGGGTCATATATGAGTAATGTGAATCAATCAATATCTGTTATTTATGAAACAGGACGTCATTTTTCAGCTTTAAGTCAATATCTTATTCGGAATTTGAATCTTGTTAGTGAAGCATGGATTCGTGATTATGCTTCATCTCAAGTGTATCAACCAATTTTAAGTCAATTGAATTCCACACAACGGCAATTTTTATTAACTAATAATCAAACAATTGCCATTTTCACAACATTACCAACATTTAATTTTATTGATCAAAGACCATCACCCAGCCCTGCAGTTTTAGGACCTTCTGAAATCCAATTGATCTATTGTTTAATCATATCCTTCTACAGTTACAATTTTTCCAAAGACATTTATGCCTATATGAGAAAGAAGATTAAGTATCGATCTTATTTATTCTATAAATTTTTGATATCTCAGTTGCATGCATTTGTATTAGCATTGGTTTATTCCTTAATGGCGATTGCTTTCCAAGTACCCACAAACGTAGCCTTTGGGAAATCAGGTTTTTTAGTGCTTTGGATGTTTGTTTTCTTATATATGAGTGCTACAGGAGTGATTAATGAAGTTGTAGTGCTGATCATATTAACATTTGGGAAACAACAATTAATTGCTCCTTGGATGGTGTTTAATATTGTCGCCAATGTTTCAACAACCTTTGCCCCATTCGTTTTAACACCAGGATTTTTCCGATTTGGATATGCCATGCCAATGTATAATGCTTATGAAGCAGTGAAAATTGTATTTTTTGATACTTGGAAAGGCCATTTAGGACGAAACCTTGGAGTTTTGATAATTTGGATAGTCGTTGGAAACGTGTCGCTATTATTTGTCAGTGATTGGTCCACCCAAAGGGCTAAAAAAATAGCTTTGGCAGAGAAGCAAAAGAAGAAGGAAGAAGAACAAGTAGACAACTAGATTTTTTTTTTTTTTTTAAAAAAAAAAACCAATAGTACTCATATATATATATATATATATATATATATATATATATATAACCCTAATACTGGTCATACTATATTCTATTTTACTTATTCTAAGCAGTTTCATCAATAACATCAACTCTTGGGGCGGCGTTGCGGAAAACTCTACCAAATGCCATCAATTCGTAATTTCTTGTCAATTCTTGATGCCAAAATTCAAATCCTGGTACCGAATCATCATTTAACAAGTTTTGTAAAATCTCCAATTTTAGATTCCATAATTCATTATTTCGAAGATCCTCAGTTTCTAATAAATTCGTAGCCATAATAGTAGGCAAGTTATTAAACAAATGTTCCTTACTATGATTATGGGTCGACATTTCCAACAATAATTTAAACAATTTATCCATTGGTAATTGTGACAATTTCTCATTGTTTAAATGTAATTTCAATTGGTAAAAAATTGTGGTGGATCCCATGAAATTTAACAAAATGGGGAAATATAAATTATTGGTGAATAAATTCAAATGAGCCAAAACATCAGGATAAATTGCGTTATTCAATTCATAAATGACTTGAGGATTAGCTTTACTGAGTAATCGAGTATCTGAATTCTCAGTTTTTTCAAATACTTCAAGTAGATTATGAGTTTTAAAAATTTGACTCTTAAAAAGGACATCGGTATACGATTGAGTAAATGTCATTTGTGCCACAAGTTCAACTACTTCATTCTTAACCAAGAAGTCAAATTTATCATATAAAGATAATATATCACTCAACGGAAGACTCAAATCAACTGGTGCTTCCAATTTAACCAATTTCACATAAAATTGAATCAATAAGATTAAAAATAATGGATCATCCAGATATTTTAAAAATTCTTGTTTGGTGAAACTGTACAACTGAGGTGAAAAGTCAGGCAAATACCGTAATAACAAACTCACCAAATCCAAATAACGTGACAATAATACAGTATTATCCAGTTCACGGATTTCCTTCAAGATAGGAATACACAGCTCAAGTAATTTGATTTCTTCAACGCCATTTACCACAGTAATTAAACGTTCAATTTTATTTAATACTGAAATCGGGGTTTCCTTTTTAAAGTATATCTCACGTAATAGTCTATAAATCATGTTGTTGTCACGCAAAAAGTGCAATGTTTCGGGTTCCGGGAGATTCAATAAAATGACTTCAAGACATAATACACTGACGTTTTCTATTTTGTCCTCAAATAAAAAGTGTAATATAAAGTCATTGGGATAATACATCAAAATTTGTTCAAAACTTAAATGACTTAAAATTTCTGGTAATAATCGAATTAACACATTATCAGGATCAATTCTATAAGCTTCTGAATCCATCAATATTCGATTGATGGCAGGAATAATTTGTTCAAAATACGAATGTTGGGTAACAGTTGATTGATCAATGGTTAAAGCATACCTGTCAATCAATTTTGACCCAACTGGTTGCTTTCTTTCGTAACTTGTTTCTAGATTAGTTAAAACCTTGTACGATAATTCGTCCAACATGATAACACAAATAACAAAATTACTTGTAGTATAAATCGAAACTGACAAGAAATGGATGAATAAGGTGGAGTTGGAGTTGGAAATTTCAGAAGGTTTTCGCCCCTAAGAACATTTCATCCCTTAAAAACAATGTTCCGCACTCGCCGTAACTTGAAACAAATCTCGCCAATTCTTAGAAAACTCACAACAACACTATAGTTTCCGAAGTAGGGTATAAAGAACTCAATATGATAAAACGTTATGTTAAGCAATTGTTACCATAGATATAATTACATGCACGTATTGTTTTCTGAAAGTTTCTTAAATGCAAATAACCGAATCAATCGATGTAAAGATCAACGAGTCAGGCATTTATCAGTGATATATAATCTCTAAAACAACTTGTTTTCTTTGTCAGGGCGCATCTGTTGAAATCACTCTTGGAGTCTGAGCATACTACCAGGGATAAACCATTTGTAATATACATGCTCCTAAATTGAAGCCGAGTTGGAAAAATTACCGCGTTGGGGTTTTGTCCATCTTTGCTATGAACTCCAAAACAAGTCTTCATTAGATTCACACAATTACTCTTTAACCCTACTCATTGATTTATCTAGTTGTAAGCAGGGTAAATTCTTGAACCATAATTATAGACGCCAAAACTAGTAAATACAGAAAAAAACTACCACAAATATGATGGCGGCTAGTAATTCTTTGTATAATTTGACGCTGACCACAATTATAGTTCTGTGATATATATGGGGTTATATTTTCTCTTCACTATATAAATAACTTAAAATCCTCTTTTGCATCCAAAATTTTTTTCTTTCTTTTATCACTTTTTTCTTTTTCTTTTATCTGTCAATCAATATATCTTTACTAATTATCCAAACCAGTCCTGTATTTATGTTCCTTAGGTGTTAGCTGGTATAATAAGCTCATAAGTCCAAGTCAAGCTGTTAAAAGAATGACGCGCTTTGACTGGTATTCAATAAATTCCTTGATGGTCAAACTGCTAATAAATACCCTGATTCATTAACATAATAACAGAATTCCATAACTTATTACACATCCCGCTTTTCTATTGTTTGTTTTAAATCAATTTAAATCAGATTTTTATTGTCCCTTTCCATGTTTGCCGTTTAGGTTAGTGAAATCATCTTGCCGCCAAAAGAATAACGTACTCAAATATGAGGCCAACAATTGGGTCTATAACTTTACAATACCTTATTGGTGATACGTTCCCACTCTGACTTGGTCACATTTGGTTAAGAATATGGGGAGCACATCACAACCTTTGTTGGAGCAAAAAAACATATTTGTATATAAGCTTTTGTTGCATGTATATGGTACATATGATTTATAGGATATGATACTTTGGGGATAGGAGATACGATGATTATGAGGGTGCTATTAGGAGAGAAATAGGTCCGAGGAAGATGTAGTTGGTGTCCACGGATTCGAAACTCTTGTGGTAGTGCAGCGCATCTCTTCTGAGCAGGGCGTTAGGCGCAAGTGGACGTACGAGAGCCACCGCTGGGGCAGTTGATTCTGTCTTAGGGTACGGTTGTGCCGGTTGCTGAAACTTGTACCATCTCTAGCGCTACCACTGGATCTTGGCCTGGCCAGCAGACCACTGCTGCCAGTGAAATTAACGTGCCAGCAGCGAAAGCCCAAGGTCAAAGTTAAACCGGTTAGCCGCAAACCAAATACGGGCCGGGTAAATTACCAAGATTTACCGTTTCAATTTATCTCATAAACCACAGGGTTTACAAGAAAACAACATAGCCAATACCAAGTAATTAAAAAAGATGTTTAAACTTGGTTCAAGAATGAAATTAACTTAATAAGTATCCAAATGCTCTAACCTAATAGCCACACCATTGACTCATTTTCTAATGATGACTTAGTACTTAATTCTTTGTCTAGTTAGTAGCACGTGTATTTCTCTAATCAACCGTATTTATTCTTCTAAAATTGGTTTTTTGAAAGGAATCCGAATCACAGTTTATAGAGGGCATAACAGAAAAAGGAGAGAAATTAAATATTGCAAGTGATGATGGTTGTGATTATGTTCTATCTGTTTACACTTTGAACTGCTATCATGTGTGTCCTGTATTGTTCAAAATCTAGTACAAATATTTGGTTCTGAACACCTTAACACTGTAAATGTACCAGTATTTATTAGAGAAGTATAAGGATTCTTGTACATACGGTATTTTCAACATTGGAGTTATTTATTCAGTTTGGATTATTGAATTAGTCTTATAATAAATACTTTGATTAACCAATAATTACCTTTGTAACATACGTAACAATCAATTCTTTACCGTCAATGACGAACTATAGATAGGCGTGGATAATTAAACTGATTAATGAAAAAGGTACAGATAACTAAGGCGATTGTAAACAAAAACACTTTATTTCTTTTACTTAAATTTGAAGTGTGGATATAGAAAGATCGTAGACTATTCCAACCAGAAATCAACTGTAAACAAAGTAAAACTAATATTATAAAAAAATAAAACAATTCTCATTTGCTATTAACAAACAAACAAGGACTACTTGTTTTAATCAGAATTGTATTTAGACCCTTCTTCATATTTAGTGCAATCAATCGGCTTATTTTCGTGATCCATTACATTCACCAATACGGCCACACGGGTTCCTTCTTTAATAGCTACTGTTTCTCTTTTCTTCTCACCATTAGGAATGTACTCACTGTAATCAGTTCCAACGCAATTACCTTCTATTATCATTCCAGGAAACACTCTATTGTTTTTTTCATTAACAAAAACCCCTTCTTTGATCTCTCTTGGGTGGTTTCTGACACATTGTTTCTTATTTTTAGATTTTTCGGAAGACTTGGTGCCATCGTAAAATCTTTTGAGTTGACAACCATCTAATTGATTATCATAAAAGGGAACACATGTAACACTAATGTTTTTAGCGTCTGTGACAATTTGATTCATTGAAGAAGGTGGAAATTCGTCTTTTTCCCAGCGCATGCCCACTGTGTTGTACTTTTCAGCCATTTTATCATTGTCAGTATTCCCACAACTATATTTTGCAATTACTTTGTTTCTTTTCAAATACGTTCCTTTGGACATTGTAAGAATGTTTAGCCTAATCTCAGTCTTCTCAGAACCTTCGATACTAGTTGTTCCATTGAAATACTTTGTGCTCTGGAAATTATTGGCAATAAATTTAAGTGCGTTACATGCAACACCAGGAGAACGTCCCTGTTGGTTCACAATATAAACTGGAAGTCTTTCCCCATTAGTATCTTTATAATATATGTCAGGTGTATATTCGTGAAAGTCATCCTTTTTGATATCGTTGAAGGTTCCAAATTCTGTTTTACCATAAACCTTATTGTTCTTTGTGTTCACCCAAACTGTGTGTGCACTCAATGTTTTCATACATGTTTCATAATCACTATCACTATCTTTGGTACCACACATTTGACTGATTTTTCTTCCGTCCTTAACAGTGTCATCCCTTTTAGTATTTTGTAAGTACTCATCATTCTCATCGTCATCTTGTTTACTGATACTTCCGTCACTGGCTAAATTTGGATATGCTTCGTCAGTCTCCAAAAAATAATCAGTACATGTTGATGATGACGAGGAGGAAGATGATGTTGTTGATGACAGGTGTTTAGTTGTAGCAGAGCTTTGGGTGTGTGTCTTTGGATTTGACTTGGAAACTTCTTCCACTAAATCATCAAAGCTTGTACTTGCCAACGAAGCCGCATTATTTGACACCAAGCCAAATACACTCCAAATGCTAGCACCTGCTAATGCACTGATTCCCAATATCTTTCCGGAATCCAATAAATCTTGAGTATCATTGTCAATTTTGTCAATGTTAATATCTGTTCTGGCTCCACCCCATCCCCATACAATCCGCTTATCGTTATTTGGTGGTTCACCATATAAATCTGAATAAGCTTTGTAAAGATTCAAAAAATATGATACATGATTTTCCAACGCAGTTGTATCTTCTAATAGATTGTCCATCCATTCTCTTTCATCGTCTTTGATACACGTGTAATCATAAATCGAGTCTTGGTTTTCTTTAAGATAGTTCAATGCATCCAGGTAAACATTACTAAACACATAATGAGGAATTGGCATTGCAACAATATACATGTATGCAATTGCCCTAGTGATTGGCTGAATATCCTGTCCATCACTAGGACTAGCACATGCCCAATTTTTATGACTTTTCCTGTGTTTGTCATACTTTTTGTGGTTATTTGCTTTCCAAAAAGTGGTCCAAGCATCTCTAAAAATATTATCGAACCTAATTAACTCAATCCGAACATGTTCAGAATCCCTATCAAAAGCGGCATGGTAAATGCTCATGTAAGTTGACAATCCACCAACAAATTTATTATCTGATAATAACTTCTTGATATCATCGCCTAAAGTCGATTTAAATTCATTCTGAACTTTTTTGGCTTCAGACTTTGAGTTTTCTGAATTCACATCTCCTGCTAGCTCAGGTTCCCCTTCTCTCTTTACCGTGTTGTTCCAACTTGTGTTGTTCCAACCTATGATAGAACCATTACCACAAACCTGTTTGGTGAAATCATAAAATGGGTATTCGTTATCCATGGAGCAGTTGACAAAATAGTTAACATAAAAATTGTCATCAGCATTCTCAAAGGAAACATTGTAAAGAACGTCACCTTCATCGTGTATATAAGTTGGAACAGACGAGTATGTGGGCCAATATCCAGTAGACAGAGCAATTGTGGTAGCACTATCCTGAATATCAATCGAAGAAGCAGCCGATTCCGAATCTGGTTCATAACTGTGTTGTTGCTGAGTAGGTGTAGGACAATAAGTTGTAAACATTGTATGAATACGAGTAGTGTAAACTATTTCCTGAGCAGAAGAGCCAATGATAGCGTAAAAGAATAGCAATAATAAATAACTAATCAACATGATTGCAAGAATTGAAAATTATTGTTAATGTCGAAACTTAATTGGTAATTTTAATCCAAAAATTAAAAAGCAGAGGGTTTTGGAGGAAAGACACCCCATTTTTATATTGATCAATTCATGTTTTGAAATTAGTCTTGGAGTAAGTAATGTAGTTGAAGTTTTTGATCATTTGCAGTCATTTCTGAAATGTAAAGAACAAAACAAAAAGTTCAGGCTTTTTTTTGCATCTAGATTCCAATTTCCAAAACGCGTTTCTTGTTGCATTTTGTATTTCTGAAACATTTGATTCAAAATATATCCAATTATTATTATTATTATTATTAACACTTGTACATTTCTCCATACTATAGTTTTAATTAGTTTGTTATCCCCAAACTCAAGTAGATTTTAATTAATTGCTTTAACAACCAAACATGTTTGGAAAGTTATTTTTAATAATAGCAGTTGTCACAACAAAGTGAGTTGGTTCTGCTTTGGTTTACTTAAGAACAACTGAATAAATATAAAGTCAAACCGTACTACATTTTTTGAGCAAATATGTAGGTGACTTCCCCTTGTATCTACAATCTTGCTTGATTTGTCAAATATAGTACTCGGGTCTAATCACCTCTACAGTATTGTTTACTCCAAAGGTATTTAGAATATCGGGAATTTTTATTTGGTTTCAATGTTTACCAAAGTTTTTAAGAATTACTGCCTTGTTGATTTTAATTGACAAGGCTAGATTCGCAAGCTATATAAAGAAGTATTCAAATTACAAACGCCAATCATCGTCAAGTTTGTCAAATACGAGACAACTGGTCTACCGATGTACATATCTCGCGGGAACAGCTAGTATATCAAATAATCAAAAGTATCTTGGTCTCAACACAAAAGAAATCTAGCCTAAAATCTATCAGTACAACTATTTTTGGGGTTGACAGAATGTGTCAAATGCGTATTCAAGCCTAGAATCATCCACAGGAATGTTTGGCGTCAAGTTTCTTGAATAGAAGCTCCCAATTTTTTTAAGCACTTCCTCTGTAAGGTACGTGAATTTAAATTAGAATTTATAGATTTATAATCAGGAGTAATAAACTAGAAGACTAAGTATTACAACCAATTCTCAATCCCTGGAAGAGGCGATCATTGGACAAACCCTTCACTAGTGTAGCCATTTCAAAAATAATTCTACCTCTTTGGTTTAATTTTCACATGAACTCTTGATAACGTCTATTTCCAAATGAAAAGAGTAACCCTGGATTTCATATCTTATAGAGCATTCATAGTGAGTAAAACTTCTTCTCAATTTGATCGAGTAAAAGAAAAATCAATGCCGAAATACGTCAATTGATTTTGCGAGGCGGGTATTAAATTGCTCCATAAATCAATAACTGAACTAGTTCAAAGAAAAAAAACGCTTCTTCGTGGATCCGTCTAAAAAGAGATACGTGACCAAAAAGGATAATTATTCTGTTGTCGAAATTGGTATTGTTTGACTTCTTGTAAATTGGAATGTCAAAATTCGCGATTGCTCATGTGGGGGATGATGATTATTATGGCATCTGTTGCTGTAAATTCTTTTTCTGTTTCACTTGATAATGTCAATTCTTCTCAATGCTGATATCTATGATAAAATGAAATCAGTATATTCACAAAATCTTGAAGATTTAATATTTCTCCACTGAATCGCCATTTTAAACCAATCTCAAAAGACACGTTGAAAGTACATCAAACGATACCAGAAGTTTTGAGAGCAATCCATATATTTCAGAATCGCCCAAGGTATTTAATTGCAAATTCAACGACACACAAACAACTACTCCACTGGCATCAACACCCAGAATCTCATATTAGTTTATCAAACCTCCTATATCCATTCCCATCATTGTCATGACAATAATTACTACTGACGTTAATCTTTTCCAGGAAGTAGCCAAACTTCCCTCCGAAATCACTACTATAATACTTGGTTATTTACCAAAATGTATATTACCCAAGTTATTGTTCTTCCCACCGATTCAAAGGGAAGTGGCATCTACAATTTTGTCAGATGTTAATATTACCGAGTACATTCATAGACACAAGGGCAGTGATCTGCCAGGTGTTGGCTACTCCGAATGTGACTGTGACCGGTTTAAAATCGAACTTGCTGATTTGAAGAAGGGAATTGCTCAATGGAATGTATACCCAAGAGCAGTCCATATACACGGAAAATTTGTAAGTAGGGATGTTTTGAATACTTTCCCCAGGCTTTTAAAGGAAGCTCTGAGTATTAATGGTACTCTTTCTCAGGGTGAAGGTATAAAAGCAGAAGAATTGTTAAATAAATTCTTGGATTCTTCTATTACGTTTGATTCTTTAAGATTGTCAAGTTTTTGGGATCCAGTTACGTTTCCACCAATTGCCAGATCCATTCGGGTATTTGACACCACATTGAATAGCTATGCGATTCCAGGTGCAAAACAGATGGATATACATTTTGATGATAATGAACCCCAAACATACACTTTTTCACCCGATTTAAAAGATTTGTGTATTCGCTTTAACTCCACGATTCAAGTGACTTTACCTTCAAATTTACAGAAACTATGTATGACAACATCTTTGGATTCAGCAAATTTCGTTTCTGAAGAATTGGTACATTTAGAGCATTTACAACTCGAGTTACCGAACATTAAATCATTTGCTGAAACTGGAATAATTGCTCCAAATCTAAAAATACTAAAATTAGAAAATTGTGGTAATTTAGTCAACCTTGATACCTTGAAACAGTTTGAACTGTTAAAGCATCTAGTTTTAAAGTACTGTGTCTATCCAGTTAACTTATTTGAGAGAAGTTCTTTTACTGAGCTAGAAAGTTTTGAGTACACTGGAAAAGGCTTGCCAGTTTCAGGTAACTCCGGTAGTGCAATTTTGACTTTTCCTTCCAATTTGACACTGTTACTGATCAATAATATTGGAGAAACAGATGTTAATTTGAGTACTCTAGTGTTTCCTGCCAAATTGATGCGTTTAGAACTTTTGAATTTAACATTTAATGATGGATACTTTCATTTAGGTGACAATTTGCAATATATTCACATTGAGACATCAAGACTTGCATTTGAGAGTAGTTTCAGAATTCCAAATTTTGCTGGGGAGTTGTTATTACAGGCTGATTATCTCACATTTGAAAGCCTGGATTTTATGTTTCATTTGCCGAATAATCTTGTACGATTGCACTTGATTGCAAACAAGCAGGGGAAAATGTCTCGTCTAATCCAAGAAATTAAATGGCCCTTAGTATTAGGTGATTTTGTTTTTAAAAATTTTAATATTGATTACCGGACATTAGAATTATTGAACTTGAAAGAATCCGGACTTGAAGTGATCAATATTCGTGGAGGTGACATCAAGACGTTTGATATTGATCTATTTCCAGTTAGCGTTAAAAATCTAACTTTGATGGAAATGGGAATACAAAAGCTACCTGCATCGTTTGAAAGATTGAAGAGCCTACGTAAATTGACACTAATGAGAAATCGTTTGAAAAGAGTAGACCTGGTTAAGTTACCAGTATCATCATTGGAGGTATTAGACATAAGTCAGTGTGACCTTCGTTTGATATCACCATTTGTGGTTTCAATGTACGAAGAAAAGAATAAGAATGCAAGGCTAAGGGTAGACGCTAGAGGTAATTTAAATGTGAGTGTTATTGATGTGAGGAAGGTAATGAAAGCAGTCAAAGGGCTCTCTTTAAATCTCAACGAATTTAGTGATACATTGAAAGAAATATCCCAGCACTCGTATCGTTTGTCTTGTGTGTACTTGGCCCGTGATCCCTATTTTGAAAAATCTGAACCCTCTGAAACAGAAGAGGTAGTTGCTGAATATAATTCAGATGATCTTTACAATGGAAGTGTGTTTACCCTGGATGAAGAATATACTGACGATGATGATTATGGTGGCCGTAACGTTATTGTGGAAGCATTGGGCTTAGATAGTGACGATGAATCAGATTCTTGAGGTATCAGTATATTATGTACTATTTGATTTATGTAGCAGACATTTTAACGGTAATTCTCGTTCAGGTAGTGATTTTCATTTAAATACTATTTAAACTGCTGGTAGATCAATTCTAACTATACAACCATGATTATACTCTAGTGCCGCCCTCGAAAGCATTTTATTGATATAATAAGTTTTGATCGAATTGAGTCAAACTGTGTAGTCTAAATAGTATGATCATCCTATACTTTTATGGAATTCTTTCAGCAGGACTAATAACTTCTTCACATTGGTCATGACAATTATCTAGAAATCTTTTTTTTTTTTTTTGAGGCCAATTTTAAGCGAAATTTGGTAGTATTAAACGATTTCAAGCTTCTGGTGATTTTATAGTTTTAAACGAGTATATCTCGGTACTTTCTCTAAAATAATCTTATATCTACTTCTAACAACATTTAATAAATAGTTTCAGGAAATGTTGAATAGCCGTCTTTTCTAATAAAAAGGATAATCTCAGAGTTATCTTAACAATTACGTTATAAACTAATCCATTCATTCTATCCTGATAAAGACACTCAAGTTGTTGTTTTACCGACCACAATATACAACCAATTTCTATCCAATAGTAAAAGTCAGTTCCGCCTTTTATAATATTTTAGTTTTATCGAGTTTAAGAATATTAGGTGAATGCCTCCCATACCATCTACAAACAATAATGTGAATCTTTTTATTAGGTTAGCAGAGCTTCCATTGGATACTGTTAATTACTTGGCAAATTGTGTTTTACCATAACTTTTATATTTCCCACCTATTAGGAGGATTGTCGCTTTTGCAATTTTGTCAGATGTGTGTATCACCACTAAGTGTATTGACAGACATCCTAGTAAGGATGAAAGTAGTACTGGACATTCCGATTGTGATTGTTCTCAGGTACAAATGACGCCAAAAAGTTTGAAACAAGGTATGGAGCAATGGAAGATATTCCCCAAGGTTATTCACCTTGACGACATTTTTTCTTTTTCATTTGCCCATGAAAATTTTCCAGAGGTTTTACATAATGCTGTGAAAGTTAACGGTACTTTTATTTTGGATATGACACTTGTGATTCAGAAACAGACTTAGACGATATTAGAGATTGCGGAGTTATATTTGATTCATTAACTTTAAATGCTTATAACCATGTAAGAGAATTATTCACTGTTGTCACGAATCTTCAATTAACTGGAACTACATTGGATAGCTACAAGATTGATAGGCTTAAAAAATTGTCATTGGAACTGAATGGTGAGGATAACACGACAACCGAATATTCTTTGCCCACATCTTTAGAAGATTTAACCATCATGGACTTCAAAATAACTAAATTGAATTTACCTCAACGTTTGTGCAGTTTCTAAATTGCTAAAATGGCGGAAAAGCTTGAATTGTTGCCAGACTATTTGGCTTTTGAGGATCGGGGGTTTTGGTACCACTTGCCAAGCAGACTTAAAACTTTTCGTTTAGGTGCCCATAAGGAAGGTAAGATAACGTCTTTAACTCAAAAAATAAAATGGCGATTATCACTAAAAAGTTTCATTTTGGATAGCTTTATTATTGACAGTGACACTTTAAAGATGTTGAACTTCAAGGATTCAAAACTTGAGAAAATTGAAATTCGTGGAGGCGACATGAAGAGATAGTATACTGATCAATTACCAGTTGCAGTTAAGAAACTTATTTTGGAGAATATGGGGATTCAAGAGCTAGTTGGCCCTTTCGATAACTTAGAGAATTTACAAGAGTTATCACTTGCATATAATCATCTTACAAAAGTGAATCCCATAAAGTTGTCGGTGTTTTCACTAAACACTTTAAATGTAAGTGGTTGTGACCTCTGCTTGATATCACCTTGTTTGGTATCTATGCTATATGATGAGAATAAAAACATCAAGCTAGGAGTAATTGCAAGTGGTAATTGGGATATGAGCGTCATTGATGTGAGAAAAATTTTGAAAGTAATAAAAGGGCTTACCATAAAAGTTAGTTAGTTGGATGAAACTTTAATGGATATATCTAAGCGTTACTCGCGTCTAGAATGTCGCTTTGGTACAAAATCCGACTCAGAAAAATCCGAATCCTCTGAAATGGAAGAGGTTATCCCCGATTATGATTCAGAAGATCTTTATAATAGAAGTGAATCTGATCTGGATGAGGACGATAATGGATCTAGCAATAAGATAATAAAGAAATGGTGATGCAATTTGTTTAGGATTTTAGTATATTATTTAAGGCTTGATTATATATACATTCACATTAAGTCTCTTATTATCAAAAGCCTAAAAGAATCCTGCCTCACTAAGCTTTTAATGAATTAGCGATAATTTGCTGTTTTTTTTTTTGCAGTCAAACCTTTTCTTCATAGTCAAAGGTGTCTGTTCAGGTGAGAATAAGATGTGGTTCCACAATTTGCTATTGCTGATGCAAACTTTCTTGACCTCCATCGGAAGTACACTTGATTTACTATATGATCTATGATGTCTATACATTTATCAATTTCTAGAAGTTCCTTTGAAAGCACTTGACTTGACCAGTATATATCATTCGCAAGATTCCATTTTTTTTTATAGTATTTCTCCTCCTCTTCTTCTATGCATAGAAAGAGATAGAACTGAGTATTTCTTTTTTTTTTTTTTTTTTTTGTTCGAAAACCACCAAATTCACAACTCGCACAAAAGTTAACGGTATAATAATAATGTAATTATACATGAAACTATCAGCAGTTGCCTGCCCAATATGTTGTAATATTACACAAGGCGAATAAAATTGTCCGTAACATTTTTGTCTAGAATTCTTATTATTCATCGCACAAAAAGGTTTCTTTAAAATTCAAGTAAGCGAGACCAGACAAAAGCTACCTGGTAACATAAATTGGTAACAACTTGATAATTCGGCTCCCAATTGCCATAATAATGTAGTTATTAATCCAAATCAATACTATAACGCCATCTCAACCATGACAATAGAAAAACAATAGGATAGAACCAGACAAAGATACTACTGACCTTTGAAAATTCAAATTCCTCTCAGCCATTATCAATAACAAAAAAAGATGATTTAGATAAAAAGATAATCAATTTGATAAAGGTAAATCAGAAAAATCCATCCGTCAAGCAGTCAATATATCTCAGAAATGGTGTGGAGATATTTCTATTTTTAAATAACTCAGAATCTGAACAGGGAGGAGTTGTCTGTACTTTCCGCCTTCTTATGCGACGCGTACTGGTATCAAAGATGGCGAACAACAACTCCAATTTGTTGCAAACTCCATTTCTTGATGCAAAAGAGTTTGCGGCATCTGGGGATAGTGGTCATGACAACAGTATCCATATAAACAGGTATCCTTACCTGACAGAGATGCAATTTCCAAGCTATTATAGGGCAATACAAACGGTTTGAAAACGACTACAATGAAGGAAACCAATGTAACTCACTATCAAATGGTGTGTATTTTTTGATTGACATTATATAAACGCCAATCTTATTATTTCATGTTTTGTGGTGATTGCGAGATTTATCATCATGTTGACGTTTTATCTAAATGCTAACATTATGTTTCAAATTGGAATTTGCTAACAAGAATCTGAAACAATTTGACGCGTGAGATTGATTGTATCGGCACCCTTGCCGCCATTGTAGTGAGAATAATGGTGGTAGCTGGATGATTCACCGAACTCGTCGATTCCCTTGTACCTTAATTATTGAACCCCTCCCTTTTTGGCTTCTTGTTGTTAGACGAGAAAGAGGTACCTCAAAGAAACCAGCGAGAATTTCTTGATATTACTAAAGCAAACTTAATACAATAATAAGTCTATTATTATCTGTTTTGTGCTTAATAGTTTAATTATGAATTCATTTGAGGTAACTCCAAACGTCGATTGCAACGCATCGACAGAACAACAACGAGGTATGTAGAATGACAGGATACTTTAGAAAGTCAGTTGTTGGAGTATGAATAATAATAATAATAATTTATTATTTTATTAGACGTGTTCTTAAGTTTATCTATAATTGGATGAACTCAGATAATTACTCGGCTAAATTATTCTAGACAACTAAATAAATATCATTTTTCCTGTTTTTGGATGTCAAATGGACTAATTATCTGCAAGAATGCCAAAGGGAATTTGATTATTATCTTTGTGGTTCAAATTAATTGATATTTAGTACGAGAATTACTAAATCACAGGTGGTAACTTAAAACCAAACAATAACCATCATCATACTACTACAATTACAATATTTAATGAAAGGGATAAATAAACACAACCTTAAAGGTTCTTTGATTTGTGATACAGTTTATTGTTATAAGGTAACAATAATGTTGTGGAAAAGAACATCCGTTCCATCACCTTTTTTTCAATCGTTAACAGTCATCAAATTTAACAACTGAAATGGACAACAGTGAATGTTAACTATGAATTGTATGGCTATTTTAACAAGTTCGGTTTTTCTTACTTTGCATTTGTTTGACCGTCAAAAATCTCTTAAAGTTCTCACAGCAAAAAAAAAAAAAAAAAAACTTATTATCCGTATATGTATATGCAGGGTGGTTGTAAAACATACTTTACATTTCTTTTTTTTTATTTGCCTTTATCGTACAAACCTCTACCCACATGTTAACTGACGACAACTTAGAAATGCACATTATCATCATTCCTTCTTCCAATATCACAACCACTGGTATCGTCAATTTATTGGTGAATGCTAACTAGCACCAGTTTAGATGAAAATGTATACCGCACAGAATACTTTTGACGCAACACATTCTGCCAAGATAGAACCATAGAATTGATCAAGGATAGTAAAGAGTTAACAAATTACGAGGTGAAAGTTTGCAGCAGCATATTCTGATAAAACTAATATTGCAATAGTTGCTTTTATATTTCACCATAGCTGATTCTTAAAATTAGAAGTGAAACAAGGACATTCTTGTTGTTTGATGTTAGTGTTGCAATAAATCGTTTGAACAATCTTGTGACCAGTAGACTAAAATAATAATTCTTAATGGTCTTCTAACTAGTAATACCAATAATGACAGGTGGACTTGCTTTTGTTTTTGGTAGCCTTTGTTTATGACTGTACTATTGTTGCTTGGAATTGCAAAACATCTAACCTAAGCCCGACAATGGTTATTTCTTAAAATACCACCGACATACACCTTCCTTGGGCAATAACCAAGAATGTGGTTGAGCCAAAATCAGTCTACTACACGCCTTCTTCAATGCAAGTTCAATCCTTGTCCTTTTTGTTGTGATATTTTCTTAGAACCCGTTTGGAAAAGGCGATATATGTTTTCACAACCTTATAATTAACTCATTCTACATAAAAGTTACACAAGAACAATTAATCATTAAGCATCAAGCCACCCTTTATTCCGAAAAGAAAATAATTTTCCAATTAATGTATGAATGAGGTCGTTGTTTGCATCTTAGAATATCATAAAAAAAAAAAGAAATTAGAAAAGTCACACAATTTTTACAATACTAATTTTTGTCTTAATAAAGGGAATTTGACAAACAAACGAGAATGTAAACTAAAAATTTTCCTTTTTTTTTTTCATTTTTGTGAGTTTTCAAAGCTCTGTGGATTGGAATAATAGCTTCCAACCTGTCTTTATTTTTTATTGGTTTATGGGTCTGAAATTTGGATTTAATATTGTGGTTATTTTGGCTATATCCTTGTTAATAAATTAGTTTAACAAAAAGAATTTTTTAAATTTATTAATCTAGTTTTAGCCCTGACAAAGAAAGTAATGCAGGAAATAATTATGTGAAGGACATTGAATGAAAAAAAAAAAAAAAAACAACAACAACAATTTATTGGTCTTGTGTTTTATTTGTTTTTGTTCTATTTTGTTGATATTGTTTTAATATCATATTTGAATTTTTTTTTTTTTTTAAATTCTTAATTTTCAAATTCACACGCAAGTTATTTAATCATATTTATTGAAATAGAGATATAAACATATTAGGTTTCCCTATTTCCACTGTTTTCCTTAAAAAAAAGACAGTTTCTTCTAATTTTTTTATATCTTTTTGAAAGAGGTTTTTCTTCAATTCAATTTGGATACCAATTTTAATACAATTATCTATATAATCAGTTCTTGATAACACGTATATCAGAGTTTTAGAACAAAATTCGAATCATTTATAATCAAAAATATCATAGTTCACCCTACAAATTTTGAAAGTCAAATAACCAATAGAACGAACTACGAAAGTTCCAACACGATCAAAAAAAAAAATTATTACATATAAATCAAAGTTGTTAAACTGGATCAAGAAAAAATAAAATATAATAAAACAGGGAAAATTTTTTTACTTGTTTGTTTATTTATTGAAAAAGTTTAATCCCAATTTTGACGATAGTCTTCAAGATATCATACCCTCCCCTCAAATTTATTTTCCCTAAAGTCAACTTTAAAAGAAAAAGCTAGACAACATTGTAACGTATTATTCAGAATAGTTTACGTGTTGAATAATTAATTAAAGGAAAAAAAAAAGAAAAGCGATAATAAATATCATTCAGTGGAAACATTTCTTGAAAACTTAAAAAGTGACAAAAAACATTTTCCTTTTTTTTATATCTTGTACTGTGTTGTCGATAATTTTCCAGCTCCTTATCATAACAGTTTCAAGTTAATAATTAATAAATAATCAGTCAAGTTGCTGTTCGCTTCAGAATTATTTTTCAATAGTACCGATTCGGTTGATTCAATGGTTTCTGCAGTAAGCAATATAACAGAATCATCTGTTACCAGCTCCACCACCCCCGATTCTTCAATAAATATGACTAAGCCTCCACCAATTAGCACTTCCAATAAAATAAAACACCACCCTCCTAAAGATGATAAACCTTTGCCAATAACACCAAACCGCGATGGACACAAGAGCGAAGACAAAGAGACTACCACTTCATCAAAGGATGAGCCATCATCTTCAACGAATTCAGATTCTCAAAAATCAGAGTCTACAGATAAAGAAGATAAGAGCAGCAGTGAAACATCAAACAAGGATGATGATACTGAATACAGATTAATTGCAAAGAGATTGTTTGATGAAGAATTTGTTTCTATCATGCCTCAAGAGTACACTCAATTTTTAGCAGCCGGTGATCGTGACTCGACCAAAATTAGAAACTACTATATGGATTTATTCAAATGGCCTCCAAACCTTTTAAAGTCAACCAGGATGCTTTGTTCAAAATTATACTTGAAAGGAGAGTCTCAAGAAATTGACCGTATATTATCATCATTCACCAAATCATATTTGAAACAACACCCTAAGAATGTGTTTTGCACCAAGAATTTTGAACAGATTTATATTATCATATATTCCTTAATATTGTTAAATACGGCATTGCACAATCTGGAATTAAACAAGAAATCTCGTATCAGTCAATCTGATTTCATCAGAAATACTTTTACGACATTTGTGCAACAAAATGAAAAGTTACTGAAGTCGTTGACTGTAAAGCAAAAGATTGCCATTGAGAATGAATTGTCAAGTTTTTATGAGGATTTATCTAAAAATGAATTGCACTTGAAAACTGCTGATGAAGCTGGCTCTTCATCAATTAGTAAATCCCAACATCACCATCACCACCACCACCAAAGCCACCACCATCATAGCGACCACGGCCATCAACACACCAACGTCCTCAGTAATAGATTATCCAAAGCTAGTCAAGACTCGACAACTACAGAAACCACCAATGCTAGCACAAATAGTCCAATCACACCAGCTAATGAGCCAACTAACGAAGATGGAGCAGTCTTGACTCGTCAACAGTCTGCTTCCTCAATATGGTCTACTGATACCACCAACCGTAGATCATCTTTGGCAATGAAAAGATACACCACCACCACATCTGAGATATCGAATTTCAATGCTACTGCCCAAAATCCGAACCGCCTGCCGGTGCAAAGAGTTGGTATGGCCAGGGCTTTGGTTGGACACCAACGTCAGCAACAATTTCAATCGGAAAAATCATCAATGTATAAAAATGGCAATCCTTCATTGTATTCTCAAGCTTCTGGTGTACCACAATTGAAGAATCGTCCTTCCTACGATCAAATGAAGAGTTTGAATAAACGTTCTTCGCGACAATCTGTTATATCAAAAGATTCTGGTAATAATGGTGATGACGTGATTTCGATTTTATCATTCGACACCATGAATTTGCCAATGCATGATGAATCAGATGCCCAACATTTCAATCAACAAATGGAAGATTTCAATGTTGATGATTATCAAGATAAATATGATTTGACATTAGAATTACAAGGATCACCATATTTGAAGGAAGGGTTATTGAAATTGAAAATTTTAAACAATGACTCAGTTGATGAAATAGAAGGTAACTCCAATTCATCATCATCATCATCATCATCTGCATCTGCTAATCACGGCAAGTTTTTATCATTTTTCAGTAGACCAGCAAATTCCAGTTCTTCAACTTCTAACATGAACAATCACAAATTTACTGAAAATTTTGTGGTTATAAGTAAAGGAGAGTTATCCTTGTATTCATTTGATCCAAAAGTCATCAAGAAATACAAAAAGAGAAATGGCCACCAACAGCAACAAACTGAACCAGATGATGATGACATTGTTGGTGATGGTAATTGGTTGAAAAATGCTGCCAAGATTGGTACCTACAATTTATGCTCCACCTATGCAGATTTAGAAAAGACAACTTCTCAAGGTAAAGTCATGTGGTCATTAACATTCCCCAAGACTTCGAAACGACAACCTAAAAAGTTTATATTTGAGGCTGGTACCAAAGAAGTTGCATTGGAGTTCATAAATACCTGTAATTTCTGGGCTGCCAAAATAACTGCGATTCCCACATTGGAAGAAAGTGTAAGTTCATTGGAATATGGATGGACCAATTTGGATTATATTATTGCTCATCGCGAGTCATTTAAAAAGTCCAGAAATATAATGAAATATGAACCCGTTGTCAAGGGAGTATATTTGTCCAACTATATTGTTAATAGTGAAGAAACCAATCATTTGGGCATGATGAGACAATTTGTTAAAACCTCAAATTATTATAACCAATTGAAGAAATTGTATAACGAATTCACTGAAATGAAGCAGAAGTTTTTGATCAATTTACCTAAATGTCATTTCAACTGTTCAAACCATAGTCGAATCTTGACTAATTATGACACCAAAATCAATGACTATAATTTAGAGATGAAAAAGTATAAGAATTATTTGATTATTCTTGGGTTTGGATTACAATTGAGATTCGATTTAGAAGATCAAGATAGGCAACAACAATATGATACATCATTAGAGAATGAAGATGTTGATGATGATGAAGAAGGAGAAGAGGATTATGAAACTATTGGTGAAACATTAGCAACCACTGATAGAGCAAGTAGTGCTGGTGCTAGAAGTAATACTACATCTTATCATGATGACGAGTTGACGAAATTGGTTAAATTTGAGATTAAGAAATTATTTTTCAATATGAAAGATATCTCAAAAGTGATTCCAACTTTCCGATCACTGAAATCAATTAAAAACTTGGCTGATTTGGCTCAAGATATCGATAACAAATTGGTCAAGTCACCAAAGACATTTACTTTAGCTAATTATAATGAAAATGAGAGTCCAATCAATCAATTACTTGCTACCACTAATGCCAATCCTACAGTGAAATCTAGTTCGATGATAATGGAACTGTCAATTGCTGAAGAACCAGAGGATACCGAAGACAGTGAAATTACCAGAAGAAGTAGTAAAGTTAATAATTCTAAAGATCATTCACCTGCTACAAGTATAAGTAGTAGTATTAAAAAACCAAATTTAAAAATTGCCAATTCAGAAGTATCAGCAGTGGTGATTTAGGAGATAATAAAGAGATGAATAGAAAAGTTTAGATGTAGTTTTAGATGTTTGTTGTGTTGGACATATTGGTTTTAAGGCTTTTTATTTCTTTCAGTACTTTATATTATATTGTTTGTTTTTGTTATTTAATTTTATTCTTATTATTTTAGATTATATGATTGTGAGTTTTAATATTGTTTATTTGTCTGCTTCTGCTTCTGATTGTGCTTCTGTTTTTTTTTTTTTCATTATTTGTTACCTTTTATAAATATATATGTAAATTCTATTTAGATGTGATTTCTATACTTACTGAAGTTTTAATGATAAATGTATATAAATGTTGGGATATTTGCCCATTGATTGACAAAGTTGCGTGTGAAGTTCACCAAATAAGTCTAATTTGTCAGTTGGTGGTTAGATACGAATCTATCCTTGATTACATAAGCAGGTCATGACCACAATTAATTCACCACAGCCCACAAAATATACGCTAATAAGTGGCAACTACACTTGATCTTTAGTGGGAGCAACAACCTTGTTTTGTATATCATAGATCTTAATTTTCATCTATACAAATATATTTTTGATTTCATTTCTTCTATTTTTGTTATTGAAATTTAACTTTTAAAGGAAAACAATCAATATTAGTAACGCAGATGCCTACCAAAAGAACTTTGCTTCTGAATGAAGTAGAATTGTTGTATGTCAAATCAAAAGTATACTTGCACCCATCACCATCTAAAAAAGATAATATTGCTGGGTTTTTGACACTTTCAAGACCACCAAGAGCAACCAATTTAGAAATACTATTATCGTATGTTCCAGAATCACAATTGTCAACTGAAGAATTAAAAATTTATCAACAAGTTGATGTTGAAGATTTAGACTTGAATTTAAATTCAGTAAATAACATCAATCATGATCATCATAAACAAAACAAGGTTTCGACGTCAAGAATTGTGTCTAAACCTAGTCAATCAGTGTTAATTGGATATGCATTTAATGTTCAATTGTCATTTATTTATTCAATTCAATTTAGAACTCCATCACATGGATATTGGTATGGATCAATCGTATTGAATCTTCATGATGGGGAAAAATTACCAATTTTGTTCTTCCATGATGATGAAAGTCCACTGAGTGTAAAATCACAAAAACTACAAAATCAACGGTTTGATCCATTTGGTAATGATGGAGAATTATATTGGGGTGGTTTAGATTTTTTGAAAGTTTTACAACAATTGATTAATGTGCAACGCTCAACTATTGAACCATCAGTTTATTTGATCAATCCCGAATCAAATGATTTAAGGAATTTTGCCCCCTTTAAGGAAAAACCAGCATTACCAGAACCATCGCAGGAACCATTTAAATTACCTGATGTGGCCAAGTTTTTCAATACTGCTAAATGGAAGGTTTTGTCAACAGTGGCCACATTATCTGCTAAAACCAAAAATCAAGTATTGGATATAATTGAAGATAATGCGCCTAAACCAATAAAAGATCTAGTGTTACAACAACCGGAAGTGATTAAGATTGGTGATGAGTTTGATTCTGCAAGAATATATTTGGCCAAATGGGCACAGCAAGTGAAGGAAGAAGCAGAACAGAGTCAAGGTGCATATATGTTGGATGATAAATTGTTTAATAAAATCAACCGAGAATTAAATTCAACAGAAATGTTGACCCAAGAAGAAATCAATAAAACCACCAGAAGAAATGAAATCACTTTACAAGAATGGCAAGGATTTTTTGATTATAGTGGGAGATTATTGATCACTGTTGACGAAGTGAAAAGCCGGATATTCCATGGTGGGTTGAATCAAGATGTACGTAAAGAAGCTTGGTTATTTTTATTGGGGGTTTTCCCATGGGATTCAAGTGAAGAAGAACGTAAAACTTTACGTGAATCATATGAAACTCGATATGAAGAACTCAAATTGAAATGGGTAAATGATGATGTGAAAAGAAATACTGATTTTTGGAAAGATCAGAAGTTCCGTATTGAAAAAGATATTAATCGAACTGATCGGAATTTAGAAATTTTCAAGAATCCTAAAAAGAGAAAGGAGAGCAGAGATAGTTCCACTGCTGAAAGTGAGACAAATAATGACAATAATACTCAAACAAGGGAATCCACACCAGAGACTCCAGATGAAGAAGACATTGATGACGAATTTGATATTTCCAATATTAGAAATCCACATTTATATGCTATGAGAGAAATTTTGTTAACATTTAATGAGTATAACGAGAACCTAGGATACGTACAAGGCATGACTGATTTGTTATCACCGTTATACGTAATTATTCAAGATGAAGTGTTGGTGTTTTGGGCATTTGCCAATTTCATGGAACGTATGGAACGTAATTTTATTCGAGATCAAACTGGTATGAAAAAGCAAATGAATACTTTAAACAAATTATTACAATTTATGTTACCTAAATTATATAAACATTTAGAAATGTGTCAATCAAATGATTTATTTTTCTTTTTCAGAATGTTATTAGTTTGGTTCAAACGAGAATTACATTGGGATCAGGTTTTAACTTTATGGGAAATCTTATGGACAGATTATTATTCTTCACAATTCCATTTATTTTTCGCCTTGAGTATATTAAGCGATAATGAAAGAATAATAATTCAAAATTTGACACAATTTGATGAAGTGTTGAAATATATGAATGATTTGAGTATGAAATTGCATTTGAACCCTCTCTTGATTAGAAGTGAATTATTGTTTTTGAAATTTAAACGAATGTTGGATATAATTGATCGTGATAATAGTTTAAATGTTTTACATCATGAGGATCCATATAATAATGGAAATGCTACTGGATGTGGTAGTGAAAACTCTAATGCGGGTGAAATTATTGGAGATGAATTGAGAGAGTTGTTACGGAAAGATTTAGTTATTCAAAAAGAAGTTGAAAGACCCGAAGGTGTTGGCGGAGGTTAAATAGGTTTGATATAAGTATTTGTTACATTTGTTAGTTAGTTCTAAAAAAAATTGTAAAACATGAAGAAAGTGTAATTGTTTACTTTTCTGAGATCTTATAAAGAAATGCAACCATCTTTAATACCAGCCATTTCTGGATATTTTCTTGGAACTGAAACCATAATATAGTATCGAGAGTTGAACCAGCCAATTAACTTCAACCTATTTAATTCCGTCTATAATATTGTTTACTTCTTTCATCATCTTCAGGTTATTGAGTCTTTTTTTTTTTTTTTTTTTAACTGCAAACATTCCACGTTGTTCAACAAGTTCCGTTTAAATATTTTTGTGTTTGTTGTGAAAAAAAAAAAAAAAAAAATAACAACACTTGCATCTTTTCAAGAATATATATAAAGAACGAAAACACGTTTTTGCTTCCTTCAACTAGTCAACACTAACACCGGCATTGATGAGGGAGACTACACCATTGAAGAAGAGCTACAGAAAGTATAAGAGCTCTACTAGGGAAGATAATAACGAGAGACCAGATTACGATGAAGAACAACAATATGAAGAATACGAAGATTCATTTTCAATGAGTAACACTACCAAATATACTTTATTTACTATAATTGGGTTGATAACTTTATTAGCCTTGTATTTTTTCACGGTTTTCCTACCGGGTTATTTTATTCCCGAAGCAGTTGCATTAAAACCTATTGAGAATATATCCGATATACCTGTTACATTAGTATCATCGTCGAATAAGGAAAACAACGAGGCCACTGATAAGAGAGAAGTGGATAGAATAATCTTAATTGGTGATATTCATGGTCATTATATCGAATTTAGAAAATTGTTAACAAAAATACATTATAACAAACATAAAGATCATTTGATTGTTTTAGGTGATTTTATAAGTAAAGGTCCAGATTCATTTAAAACATTAAATTATTTGATTAATAATAATATTGATTGTGTATTGGGTAATCATGAGTATTATATTTTACAGAATTATGCCACTTTCCATGGATTAGACCAGCCGAATTTTTCATCATCTAAAGGTCAATCAATTACCATAAAGGATTCATTCAATGATGATCCAGAATTTTTATTAGCTAAAAAACTCGAACCTCATCAGGTTAAATATATTAATAATTGTTCCATAATTAAAAAATTGGGATATGTCCCAAATCCTAAGGGAAAGAGCAAGAATTCAATTGGTGGTGATAATAAATATAGTCAAGGAATAGCTGTACATGCTGGTATTAGACCAGATTTACCATTAGATCAACAAGATCCAATTGATAATCTTGAAATGAGATCATTAGTTGGACCATTTTATAATGAGACTACATCTGATCCAACTATGCCTAATAGTAAAAGTTGGTCAAAAATTTATAATTCAAAAAATGGTGAATATCCTGCTGATTATATTGTTTATTATGGCCATGATGCTGGAAGAGGATTGAAAATTAAAAAATTCACTAAAGGGTTAGATTCTCGTTGTGATAGAAATGGGAAATTATCAGCCATGGTTATATCTAAACAGGAGGTGGGTGACGTAGAAACGAATGATGACAATAAGAAGAAATCTTTTGAGTTGGTTGAAGAAGTTTTTCAAGTTAATTGTTAGGTCTTGGGAGACAAATAATATTAGATTAGATTAATTAGAATTAGATTCTAGACTCGTTTTGTTTTGTATTGATAGTTGTTCTTTTTGTCCAAGTGTGTTTGTAAGTAACAGTACCGATTTATCCGTAGAGTAGGGAGTAATCCCTCGAGACAAGTAATTAGCTATAGAGTCATGAGAATGATATTCTGCATTGTTCCACTGGGTAATGAATCTATTTACGGGAGGTTCTTAACGGGGGAGTCACCGGAACAACACAAAAAAAAAGTAACAAAGATCAGAAAATATATAAAAACCTTCCACTCCTAACCATATAGCATTAGTTGCTAACAATTCCTTATATCAGCAAAGAATCAAATATGAAGAAAACAGCATTGATAATAGTTGATTTGCAAGAGGATTTCTTACCACCAAATGGATCATTAGCCATTAAAAATGGGCGATCAGTGATACCCAAAATCAACCAATTATTACCATCACCCGATAAACAAAATAGCATTGATTGGTCATTGATTGTTGCAACTAAAGATTGGCATCCACCCAATCATACTTCATTTGCCTCTCAACATGACAATGTTTCACCATTTACTGAAATTGAATTCATTCATCCAGAAAAGAAATTAGACCCCAAAACTAATCAACCTATTGTTATGAATCAAATTGTTTGGCCAGATCATTGTGTACAAGGTACCAAAGGAGCACAATTGGAACCTCTGTTTGCTAATCAATTCGAAAAACTTTCCGAACAAAATAGTAACGCTGTTCCACATAAAATTGTGGAGAAGGGATATCTACCTGATCGTGAATATTATTCCTGTTTCCAAGATTGTTGGGGGTTACATCATACTGAATTAATTGATCTTTTACATGAGTATGATATTGAAAATGTCGTTTTCGTGGGGTTAGCTTATGATTTCTGTGTTTTGAGATCAGCTATTGATAGTGTAAAAAATGGATTCAAAACATTTGTATTGAAAAATTATTGTGAATCAGTTTATCCAGAGAAAATTAATGACACAGATAAGCTATATACTGATAATGGTGTTATCATAGTTGGTAGTGATGAAAAAGTTGATCGTTTATTTAACTAAAAAAAAAAAGAAAAAAATGAAGACTCAATAGCAAGACTATGCTATTTAACGAAATTTGTTTAATAATTGTTCACGTCGTTTGTTTACTAACCATTTAGTCACAATTTCATTTGTAGGAATATCAATAAAACTCATTTGTATTTGTTGCAGTTTTTCAAGCTCTTCTTGTTGTATTTCAGTATCGTTCAATTCCTTGCATCTCTTCTCTTCATAGGATACTAATGGATTGACTAGTTGAACCGTATCTTCATCTGAATATTTTTCCTCTTCTTCATCATAAAACCCATAATAGTTCATCTCTATCAAATTGTCAGAACTCTTAGATTGACCTACTTTCCTTCGTCTTTTACCTCGATCCATGTCATCATTATCATTATGTTTATGGGTTTTCCGATTCTTCTTATTCTCTTCAATCAACGATTTCACTTCTGATAATTCTTTAGCTCGACCAAAATATCGATAATATTTCCCTTTATCCAGATTATTCACTCGAATACCAGTATTAATCAAATCATTACCTGTCTTACCAGTATGTCGAATATAATCATTCCCATGTAATTTATCTCGTATGTGGTATTCCCATCGTCTTTTTTCATTAAATAATTCATTCAATTGATCATTTATTTCCCGGATTTTATCATCTAGTATTTCAAAATCATTGATTTCTGTCAATTTATTAGAAATTTCTCCAATTATTGATCGTCGCCAACCTTCAGCTTGTGATAATTGGGTGACTGAATGGATGTTTTTCGGTCGTTGATGATAATGATAATTGATTGATACTGATGATGATTGTGATTGATAAAATCTATTTAAACTCGATTGAGCTTTTTCTTTATTTCGTGACATAATCACAGATGTGGTTGTTTATTATTAGATATGTATACTTCAAGGTGTTTAATGACAATTTGAGATGTGCATCCAAAAAATTGAGTTTACTATTGCCATTATTGGCGTGAAATACACGACCAACACCAAATCATTGATATGGTTAAATGAAAGATATCACTTTTAATTACTTCTTGAATGATATATGACTAAACATATTGTTTGCATCCAATAGTAACCTACAGTTACTGGTTCACTATTTTTAATGCAGCTACATGTGTCTATTATCTTACATACCTCTAAACTTATTCTTTGATGCCATTCTACGACCTTCGTATCTTTGTTTAGTTCTACCACCATCTTTACTCTTCCAACTATCCAGATTTTCATCATCACTATGACCGTTATTGTTGAATTTCTGTTTCGTGGATTTCGATTTGGATTTTTGTGGTACAAATGTTAATTCAGCTTCACCACGAGCATGACGACGTAATCTAGCATCTTTAGCATTACTAATACCATTGTTGTGTTTGTTTTGTTTAGAAATTTTGTTTAATTTATTTACTTGAGAACCAAATGATACTGATGCTTTATCAGTATTTGTCAAAGATGTTGATGACGATTGTTCAGATAAGATTTTCATTTCATTTTGGAATTTCTTTGAATCTTGCTGTTGTTGTTGTTTGGATTTACGTATTTTGTTCAATTCTTTACCAACTCTTTCTCTGGTTTCTGCTGCTTTAGTTTCATCTTCAGATTGGTCCTCTGAGTCAGAGTCTGATTCCTCATCTTCATCTTCTGAGTCTAATCCTATATGGTGTGAATGTTTCATGTTTAATCTTTCTTCGTCTGATTCTTCAGCTGCCGTTAATCCTCTTCCTCTTGAATTAGTAGTGCCGTTGTTGTTGCTGATGCTGGTAGTGGTGATATCTTTGGTTGATTTAACTGGATTCAATTGTTTATATTCATGAGATTCTTCGTCAATTTGGAAATCAGGGTTTTCAAACATTTCTCTAAAACGATCATCATTAACAATTGATTCGACGTAATCAGTGGCACCACCAGCATTACTGTCACCAGTACCATTTTCAGCAAATTTAGTTTGTAATTTATTGACCAATTCTTTATTGACCTTAATTTTCGTTGGTAAGTCATTACCATTTGAACTAGTAAGAATTCTTGATTTTCTTTCTTCATTGATTTTATTGGCAATTTCACGTTTACGTTGATCATAAATTGAATTTGGATTACTAATCAAATTGACTTTATCATATAATTCAGTATTAATGAAAAACCCATGCATATATGACCGTAACACTTTGGATCCAATCAAATGAGTCAAATTCAATTTCACCACTTCATCACGAGTAATAAATTTATAATTGGAATAGATTGAATCAGATGGTTTTTCTTCCAATTCTTCCGTAACATTATCCAAAAAGGAACACCAATTAGGAGCAGGACCCAAATTAGGGATATAGTAAGTATGCATGGGCATTCCTTCATTGGCCATGAAAAACATCCCTGATTGAGGTATATGACAAATATCATTAATATCAACTGTAGGTTCCATAGAAGCAAATGATTTACCATTAGTATGATCCCATATTTTCACAATTCTTTTATCACTAGTTAAAATCATTTCTGGTTTTAATGAATCTTGACACCAAATGATTTTTTTAATATCATAACCATATCCTTGATCTTTGACTTGATAAGGTTGTGATGCACGTAAATCATATAATAATGTTTGTCCAGTGCTTGTCCCACAAGCAAAATTTAATGCATCTTGAGGTCGGAATGCAAGTGATGTAATACCACAAGAACTTTGTTCAGTACCAATACTATTTATTAATTGATCACTAACAAACATTTTCCCAGCTCTTTGTTTTGATCTTGGATCCCAAAATTCAACAGTACCATCATCTAAACCAGCACTTATTAATCCATGTACAGAATTAATATCAACAGCATTACACCCATTATCAACACTATCATCAATCATATCCAATTTCAAAGGAGATAAAAATCGACCTTGATCTAAATTCAATCGATATAATTCATCACTTGAACTACCAACAATCAAATCACAATTAATTGGATTATATGTCAAACATCGACCAAATTTAGGTATTCTAGTACGATAATGTAATCCACCAGCAGTTTGAAATTCAATACTTCTATCACATTGTAAATGAACACTTTTAGTCCAATCATTACTTAAAATTAAAAAATCAATATTTTCAACATTAGTATGACGATCAAATTTTAATGATAAATTGGCAAATTCATAAACATGAATTTGTGGTTTATAAGTCCCTGTAGCCATACAATATTGTCCATCATTAGTCACTTTAATTTTATTTGATGCTTCACTAAATTCAAAATCTTGAATTAATTCTATTCTATTTTGATATTCTAAATCTTGTTTAAGGGCTCGTCTACGTTTCTTGTCTATCCAATCAGGTAATGATCGAGAAACATTGGTACCAGAAACTTGATATACTGATACGTTCCCTGCAGTTGTTGATTTTAATACCATATTCAATGGAAATGTGTCTAATTAAAAATAAATAACTTGGTATAATTGATATATAAAAAACTGTAGGTTGACAGGTATGAAATTGGTTAATAGAGTAGTTAAAGAATATGATGATGATTAAGTTGTAAATTTTTTTTTTTTTTTCCTTACTTACTTCAAGTCTAAAGAGATGAGCATTAGAAGTTTCGAATTTTATTTTACCAGAACCAGAACATTTCTTTTTTGTGTCAAAAGTAGAATATTGTACGCTCTTGTATTCAATGATTCAACAATATACATGTTCTGATTCTACGAATCAAAATTCCCAGTATCCATAACTATAAATATCAGTAACATTGTTTTGACTCACGTACATTTTTGTACCTTGTGTATGTTTGATTACTTTATTTCCTATTTACTTGCCTCGCATGGTGTTTGAACTAGTATTGGTGAAATTATTGTGAATAGGAAAAACATTCGACATGTTAAACTTATTATAATTATCTCCAGAATAAAGAAATTTATAATCATCAAGGTGTATCTGGAATAATGGTGTGTTTTCAACATCTACTTGCCCATGCTGTTGATATTGATTTGAATTACTATCTTGACGTTTTGAATTATTTTTATTACTATTATCATTCCATTGATGATTTGGTTTGAAAGTTTCAATGAAAAATTTTAAACCGCTATTGATTAAATCATCTTTTAAATAATCGGGTTTTTCTTTATCGCATTTATTTTGCTTATTGTTTTGCGTAATACTGTGATGAGATAATTGATATTCAAATAACTCAATAAACAATTCAATATAACGTAAATCCGTATAACAAATGTCATTGATTATATTAATTAAACAAATCCAAATTTTATTCTTGGGTAATGATTTATAATTTAAATTTAGAATTTTATTAAAGATCTGGAAAATCAAATCTGATTGGTATTGTTTTGCTAATTGAGTTTCACCATTGGCTGTTGAAGAAGTTTTCGTTTTTTTGTTGAAATTATTAATCAACAATAATGGGGCGATCAAACTAACCATAAATAATTCAAGATATGATAAAATTATTTTCTCCTGCAATAGATACGATAAGGATTTTTGATCAATATCTTCAGTCTTATCAGCGATAATAACGAGTTGTTGATTATTAATATATTCAATTGATTTGCATTCATCAAGCATTAATTTATCAATCAAAGTTAATATCTGGAATTGAATCATAATCAAACTTTGAGAACAATCATTCTGTTCAATCATTGTGAATATTCTATCTAATGAGGCTGATGACGGTGACTTATTACTGTCATTAAATTCACTCTTGATAACAAAATCATTTGATTTAGACAATGGTGGTAATTGAAACGATTTAAAATGTTGAACAACACAATCAGGCAACCTATCATTAAACTTATTTTGTAATATTTGTTGGGAAATTATAAAATTTAAATAATTTAAACTCATAATAAATGATACTTTGCAATTCAATAAGTTAAATTCAGTTATAATGTCAAATTTGCTAGAAGTTTGAATAACACCAATACATGATTGTAATTTGTTAATAAATTTATAATTAAATAACCAGGGCGTAACAACATTGTTAGGAGTCATTGGATAATGATCTAATATTTGCAAAATAAATTTGAGAAAATTGTCAAGATTCCATTCTTGTAAATCATTAGAGTTGGGTAAATTTTTCTGAAAATAATAGGAAATCAAAGTTGAATCTGTCAGTTTTAAGTATTCCATTATTTTGATAGTGTTGGTGGGTTGATTAAGTGTATTTTTCCAATTTTTAAACAATAAACTAACCCAAATTTTACCATCTGGGTAGTCATTCATTAACAGCAACACTTTGTTGACATTTTTCATATCATTACTATACCAATTTTCAATAATAGATTGAAATTGGAAGATGACCCTATTAATAAACACAACAAAACTTGTGTAAAATTTCAAGTATTCATTAGTTTTATTATTGATGTCGGTGTCAAAATTGAATATCATAAAATAATCAGTATAATTCAAAACAACTTCAGATTGATGAATATGATTCATTTGGCAAAACTGATTATATGGCAACGAAGCAAATACTGTCAATAAAACATCCAAATTTAACAACGAACGGTGATGGAGATAATACCATATCAATCGTGCTAGGATGTATATTAACTCAGTGGCGTCTTTCTGTCCGTAATTAGAATTTATATTTATAAACTTTAACAATGGAGTTATCAAATCGATTGGTGATTCATTATTATTGATCGCATTTTCATCCTCAGCAACTTTAATAGTACTACCATGGTTCGATAATGTTGTTAACATTTTGTAATACAATTTAACAAATTCATCATACGATGTTTTATCAAGAGTATCAATTGAAGATAAATGTTCAGATAATTGAAGTAATAACTTTTTTGGTGATAAATGTGTTGTCATTATAAGTTCATATATAGTCTGATCCCCAGTCTGATACTGTTAACCTATGTTGAATGTTGTTGAGAGGGACGAAACTAAAAACAGGGAATCAAAGAGAAGGATAGATGAAAATTTTGAGTTAATCTTGTTTGAATATTTATAAGGATAGTTTTATGTGTGTATATGTGTTGTCTGTGTGTATTTCTTCAACTCCTTTTGCAACCAACCACATCATCATCAATTTTTGATAATTATCGTGTATTAGTGTCGATAAAATGTCTCCCATTAATATTACGCTTTAACATATTGCAATACTCTAAAGAAACCGATAACGTCTGGTTTATATTTAACGAGGTTCATTTAAATGGTTCATTGTATAGGTTGAATGAATCCCAGTAATTACTTTCCTCTTGCAATGCAGCTAGTTAAGTATATGTAACTTGTTATTCTATCAAGCATAAAGTCTTACAATGCTGAGCCCAATTTATAGTATATCCTGAGCATTACCCCATAACAGGTAAATCCTCGGTCCCACCTTCTTCAATAATTAGTAGCGGTTCTTATTTCTATGATGATATCGATTGTATGTAATATTATGTACATATTGCAGGATTTGAACAAAACAAAGATGTTTCAAGACAATAAGAACAATGAGTTGTGTTATTGTTTCTAGCCCTGTGGTTATTATGAGATACATTGAAGAAACCTTTTACATTTGACACCAACGCAAATCAGCAATATTAGAGTGTGGTAAACAATAATAGCATTTCCTCGTTACAATAAAACAATACATGCAAACAATTACAAACTATTGAAGATAACAGATTACAAAAGAAATCATTGATCAGGACAGCAACAACAATCCTAAGCCGAATTTAATGTTTAAACCCACTGTTTGTTAATGGAGCAATATACGCCACAGTATATAAACTTTCTGTGTGTATGTGTATGTGTATTGGTCATGCTTTATCAAGAGTGGTAACGGTAACCATAATACATACATACACAATAGGAAACCCACATTTAATCTATAGTACAAAAAAAAACAGAGATGAAAAGTCGGGGTGAGAAAGTTGATTAAACTTCTCGTAAAGGATTCTTAAACAATTGATTTTTTTTTTTGATTTTAGTGTGTTTCATTAAACTTGTATTCATGTTAAGAGTGTTAAAGACTAAATCTATAACCCCACTACCACCACAACATTTGCCACCACCTTCACCACCCACAAATCACTAAAGTTCATAGATTAACAGTTTAAAACAAAGAATGCAGAAAATGATTATGCATAAACTAAACAATAATAGTGGAGGAGTAATTTGTTAAACAATAAGTTTTTAAAAATCTAATTAAAGTCAAAAACGCTTACATGATCATTTTCAGTATTTAGTACTAAGGTTATTTAAGCCGTAACCGTGTGATTGTATGTACTAATATGAGCCCATATTTACAGTTAGTCATGGTTTCTTGATGCAAGCACAGTCGTATGTTGCTGTTACAAAAACGTGTGGTGGGATACAAAAAGGTTGATAACGCCAAACAAGAACGATTAAACAAACGCAAATGTGTCTCGCAAAGAAGGGAAGAATGTTACCAAGAAGTTAAATACCTCATAATTAAACCAGTCGACATTACGAAACAAACCAAGGTTTCCGTAATATTGTGTTATATTTGTCCGTCCTTTCTTGTAAAATAATAATACCAATATAGTGGCAGTAATGAAATGAAGTGGGACCCCCATTAATTATTTATTGCCTTCAATGTAATTCCCAATTATTTAAGAAAATAATGGATCAACTGGATCTGAAAATGAAATAGGGGTTATAACATGAATAATATCTGATAGCAAGATATTATGTGGGACGATTATAATAATATTACTTACTAACCACTTCTAGAATATCGATCAATTAATTATTTAGTGTAGGTATTTTTTTTTTTTTACTCGGTTTTTACCCAACAAATAAAGGCACATTATACGCATCACGATGCATACATTATCATGCATCAATAAAGGTTAATATTATATTTAATTTTATAGTTTCTTCTTTTTTAGTCAAATTCCATCTTCTCAGTGTAACTTAAATATCAGGAAAATATTGTTTTCAAATTGAGTATTATTATTATTCACTATGATTTGATGTTCTTGATAATTTTTTATTATTGTGGCTGTGAATATAAGAACACTAACGGTCACAGTATTAGCAGAATCAAAAATTGTTTGAAGTTGTAAAATGTTTGAACCCAAAGGAGAAGCAGGAAGATTGGATAGGTATAAGGCAGTCATGTACTTGATATTTTGGAAACTTTAATTAAGAAATCTAGAAGTATATTAATTCCTCTTTCCTTTTTTCTTTTTTTTTTTTATTCCCTTTGGGCTACTACCAAATTGTTGCATATATGTATGTATGCGTTATTCAATACCAAATGTGTGTATCTTTATTGTTCTACTTAATAATACTCTCTTCCTCCTTTTTTCTTCTTTTCTTTTTCCTGTTAAACTGTTGTGGTCTTTTCTTTTTCATCCCGTATTTCTGTTGATGTGGTTGGTTTTTATTAGATTTGTCGTTGTTATTGTCTATTGAGAGCAAGTAATTTATGTGGAACCACAACACTTCTTTCATAAATACTTGCCCTCCCCCCCCCTATATATTATATAGAGTTTAATTTAACTGTTGATTACTAATATTGACGGTAATTGTACATCCATCCTACTTTGAACAATTCTGTTCTTTGTTGTTTTAAAGTTCAACTATTAGTTGTAAATTGACTATTGTGTCTGCATCTTTTGTTTGTTTTTTTTTGCATCTTTTGCGTCTTTAGCTTTTGTGTGATGTTATTTTCTTTTTTCTTCTTTCTAGATTTCCTTACTTAACAACAATAAGACTTTTTTTATTATATGAGGTTAGAATTCCGCTGCCGCCGTGCCGCACCATCCTCGCCCCCTCCTTCCCCTTGCCGCACTTCCTCTTACTTCATTTTACTTATTCTGTCATTCATTCATAGTAGGATTGACAAACTTAGTACATTTACTACATAATATAGAATGATCTTTTAAAGCTATATAATCTAATAGATTTGTCGATCAATTTTCTCATTAGTTTTTTTTTTCTTTTTGGGAGGCTTTTATTTATTTACTCTTTATTCTATTCTGGAAACTTATCTATCAACAACAACGACAACTATTCAATACTGATATTTATACTCAGTATCTTGTTTTTACAATCCTTTTTGATTAATCAACTTCCTAATATCATAAAGTCACTCCTTTAGTATTGCAATAATGAGTATCCTTATTAATAACGGTAACCATTACTCGTTAAACTCATCAGAAACTTGCAATTCCCTAAAATCTTCTAAATCTTCATCTTCATCCTTGTCATCGTTATCTTCATCTTCATCTTCATCTTCATGCCATAAACGATCAAAAGCAGTTGATCTTAATCGGAATAATAGTAATAGTCAAAACTCATCAATATCAACTGCACCAACCACGGCCACAGCAGGCACCACAACACCGAGAAAACCTTCAATCATCATACCTTCCAAACTTGCAAATCTGTCGATCCCATTGGTAAATGGTAACATCAATTATGCTCATTACTATGATACAAAACAACAAAATGGTAATCACAACCAACAACTCAAAGAAGGGGAGCCACCATTATCTGCTCCTACTGCAAATAATGCTACAAAAACAACTACAGCGACAAATAACAACAGTATACAAGAATCTTTTGAAACCATACCATGTTTCAATTCAACAACCAACACCACAATTACCACTTCTCGTTCCAATCCAACTAATTCAAGCCCAATTAGCAATGATAATACTTTTCCTAAACAAATGATACACTGGAATCAATTTTTACAAGAGGAAAAAGACCTTAACGATAACATGTCCACCATTGATGATGACGATAAAACATTTTACATGGAACAGTTGAATTTAAATGTTGGTCATACTCCTAATAATCATAGAGTTCCTGATACTGATAATGATTTATTACCAGGTACATCAAAATCACTAATAGCCAAATATCATTATCAATTAAATTATAATGATGAGGTTGAGAATATTGGTGGGAAAGAATATGATTATAGTGGAGAAAGTAGAAAAAGAAAAGGTAGTACTAGCAGTAATGATAGAAGACCAAGAAGAGGAGGAAGAACTAGTCAAGTGTTTCGAAACACATTGAATAAGTTTACTTTTAAACCAAAAATAAAGTAAAAATAAAGTAAAAAATTTACACTAAATTTCACTTTGTTGGCTTTTTTTGTTTTGTTTTGTTTTATTAAAGAGTTACATACTGGTATGTTTGTTGTATAGTATGCTGTTGTTGTTGTTGTTGTTGTTATAGTAGTAATAAAATATTTAATTCTTTAAATCGACGAAAATGAAAGATCAATAATATATGTAAACTAATTTGAGTGGATACGGGTTCTTGAAAAGTTTGATTTACACATGGTCGTAGAATTCCAAATCAAATTGAAGGATTGACTTCTTTTCTTTTCTTTTCTTTTTTTTTCTTTTCTTTTCTTTTCTTTTCTTTTCTTTCACTTTTCCTGTTTATAATTTTTCTAGAGTATTGAATAGTTTGTTCTAGACGTCTAGTTGATTAATTCTTAACGCCTCATATTTCTGGATTGGCGCTGCCTTATATTATATGTTTTATTTCCGCCTCATGTTCCTTACTTATTAAATAATCTAGATTTCAGTTTTGCCTAACTTGGCAGTTATATTAGTACGATTCCTCTTTTCTTTTTCTATGTTTATTCTGATTCGTTAGATTTGTCTTGATGGCTTTTGTTTTCAGAATTGAAAAATTTAAAACAATCAAAGAACATTTCTGTACCGCAAATGTATCGACTTTTTCGATGGTGTGTTATTGTTGTTTTGTTGCGAAATATAATAGCTTCTGCTTTATATCCTTTGTGTTGATCCTTCCCCTCCTTTCATACTTGTAAAATTACAATTGGTATTTTCAACCAATATTACCACACGTCATGCACTAACTCAAATGGGCAAAAAAAAGAGAGATAGGAATTACGTCATTTTATTATGTTTTTACGTGGACTAGAAGGTTAAGATAATTTCTGGTTATTTTGTTGATAATTGAGTTTTGTTCGACCTCCACCAATCTTTAAACTCTCGTTGAGTATTCATTTTAATGATTTTTTGAAATCAGAAGGGGTGTTTCTAACCCAGGATTGTTTTATTGAGAGGTTGAAACATCAATGTGTTAGTTTATTGATTTGGGTTGGTTTAATAGAAAAATATCAGTAGGTGTTCAATAATTGTAGTTTATTTTCTTGGCTAAAATTGTTGCGAAAAATTGACAAAATAATAACAAAAAGTATTTTAGATGCTAAAACATAATAGTAGGAATATCTACCTGAACCATTTACATTCAACAACTGGCAAGAACCTTCCTAATAATTTGCAAGAGTAATCACAATTAAACCAAAATCAAAGTTTACCGTGTATATAGTTGGACAGAAAGCTGTCACATTGGTTTAATACATAGTTGAATATGTATGCATGAAACAACAACAATACAATTACAGCTCATGATCCTTCAATTAATTTCAACATTCAAACAACATAACACCTTGTGTAAATGAGGTTATGAGTACATGTGAACAACAAATCTTATGACTAAACTCGGGTCGTGTACTTTTGACGATTGAGTCATTTTTACCAATTAGGCAATTAATTTTTGCTAAATTTTCATTAACCGCGCTGGCCATCCCAACAAACAATATAAAAGCTGACAACGAAAAAAAAAAAAAAAAAAAAAAAACTCCAATTCTGAAAAATTTTTCTTCTTCTTCATACTAAACAAAACAACTATAAAGATAATCAATTAATAATGTCACAACAACCTAGTGAAAATAAATTATGGGGTGGTCGATTCACTGGCGCCACTGATCCATTAATGGATTTATACAATGCTTCATTACCTTATGATAAAGTTATGTATGATGCAGATTTAACTGGTACTAAAGTATATACTCAAGGATTGAACAAATTAGGATTAATTACCACTGAAGAATTGAATCTGATTCATCAAGGTTTAGAACAAATTAGACAAGAATGGCATGATAATAAATTTATTATTAAAGCTGGTGATGAAGATATTCATACTGCTAATGAACGTAGATTAGGAGAAATCATTGGGAAAAACATTTCTGGTAAAGTTCATACTGGTAGATCCAGAAATGATCAAGTTGCTACTGATATGAGAATTTTTGTTCGTGAATCATTACTTAATTTAAGTAAGATTTTACATCAATTCATTACAGCAATTCTTGAACGAGCTCATAAAGAAATTGATGTATTAATGCCTGGTTATACTCATTTACAAAAAGCTCAACCTATTAGATGGGCTCATTGGTTAAGTTCATATGCAACTTATTTCACTGAAGATTATAAACGTTTACAAGAAATCATTACTCGTGTTAATCAATCTCCATTAGGATCTGGTGCTTTAGCTGGTCATCCCTACGGTATTGATCGTGAATTTTTAGCTAAAGGATTAGGATTTGATGGTGTTATTGGGAATTCTTTAACTGCAGTTTCTGATCGTGATTTTGTTGTTGAAAGTTTATTTTGGAGTACATTATTTATGAATCATATTTCTCGATTTTCAGAAGATTTAATTATTTATTCTAGTGGTGAATTTGGATTTATAAAGTTAGCTGATGCTTACTCTACTGGTTCATCATTAATGCCACAAAAGAAAAATCCTGATTCATTAGAATTATTACGTGGGAAAAGTGGCAGAGTGTTTGGTCAGTTATCTGGGTTTTTAATGTCAATTAAATCCATTCCATCAACCTATAATAAAGATATGCAAGAAGATAAAGAACCATTATTTGATGCATTGACTACCGTAGAACATTCAATTTTAATTGCTACTGGTGTGATTTCTACTTTACTGATTGATAAACAAAATATGGAAAAAGCTTTAACTATGGATATGTTAGCTACTGATTTAGCAGATTATTTAGTTAGAAAAGGTGTTCCATTTAGAGAAACTCATCATATTTCTGGTGAATGTGTTAGAAAAGCTGAAGAAGAAAAATTGTCGGGAATTGACCAATTATCATTTGAACAATTTCAACAAATTGATTCACGTTTTGAAAAAGATGTTATGGAAACTTTTGATTTTGAAGCTAGTGTGGAAAGAAGAGATGCTATTGGTGGTACTGCTAAGAGCGCTGTTTTAAAACAGTTAGAAAATTTGAAATCAATTTTAAATTAATTTATAAATAATCATATAGTATTCAATGTTTTGTTTTGTTTTTTTTTTTTTTTTTATGGAAATGTACAAACAGTATATAATCAATTAATAGAAAGATACCCTGTATTCCATTGTATCGCCTTTGGGATGTCTATAATACCAACTTTCAAGAATGAGAAATTAAACAACAATTTCTTTCACCAATCAACTCGTCTATATTCAATAAACTCATTCTGGTCTTTTCAAATATTTAATGTTATCCTGATCAAACTTACAAATCAAAAATGTATCAAAATCATTCATTAGTTCTTCTTCTTTTGTTATCTTTGTCACTATATTTCTCTCCATCCAGACCAAAAATACTTCCATTGTGAAGATCGTCTGAATCATAATCAGCAACTACCTCTTCCATTTCAGAGAATTCAGATTTTTCAAAATAGGTATCACGGGCCAAGTACACACAAGACAAACGATACGAGTGCTGGGATATTTCTTTCAATGTATCACTAAATTCGTTGAGATTTAAAGAGAGCCCTTTGACTGCTTTCATTACTTTCCTCACATCATGAGCATCCACATTCAAATTTCCTGTAGCCCTTTATTCTTAGTTTTCTTTTCTTATTCTTTTCTTCGTACATTGAAATCACAAATGGTGATATCAAACGAAGGTCACACTGACTTATGTCTAATACCTCCAATGATGATACTGGTAACTTAACCAGGTCTACTCTTTTCAAACGATTTCTCATTAGTGTCAATTTACGTAGGTTCTTCAACCTTTCAAACGATGCAAATAGCTTTTGTATTCCCATTTCCATTAATATTAGATATTCAACACTAACTGGGAAATAGATCAACATCTAACCTTTTTATGTCACCCCCACTGATTCTAATTTCTCGAAGTCTAGATTCTTGTAAATTCAATAGCTCCAATGTTTCCTGATCAATATTAAAACCCTTTAGTGCAAAACTACCCAACACCATGGGCCATGGAAAACTATTACAATCATTTTTTAAATAAAAATGTTGAATTACATATACCAGACACAGATGACTATGATTTCATGAAAGAAGGAATATATGGAGGTAGAGTAATAGCAAATAACGGAATTTATGAAGAAGATATATTATATGCAGATGTAGTATCTTTATATCCAAGTAGTATGAAACTATTAAAACATGGATATGGAAAGCCAAAAAAGGTAACTGAAATAAATTGAAATCTTCATGGTATATATAAAGTTAAACTTACACATAAATGTGATGAAGAACCAGAAGATTACATGAAATTTGTACCAAGAAGAATAGATGAAAGATCACATTGGGAGTGGTTTAAAGAACATGAAGGAACATACCATACTTATGATTTATTAATTGCAAAAAGTGAGGGATTCAATATCGAAATTATAACTGGAATTGAGTATGAATATATAGGATATATATTTTCAGATTTTATAGATGCATTATATTCGCTAAAAGAAAATCATAGTAATTGTAGTTGTGAACAACAACCATGCTCAATAAGACATATTGCAAAAATAGCGTTAAATGGTGGTGGATATGGAAAATTTGTTCAAAAACCAATTGAAATAGATATATACATAGTTAAAAGAGATATAGTAGCTGGTGAATTTGATAAATTAGAAACAGATGAAAATGGTTTCATAAATTTAAATGGATATAAAATAAAGAAACCTGAATTTTACAACTTAGATGGAGAAGAGTATGATAAAATGGTTATAGAAAAAATTCAAAAACCAATATATGCAACGCAAAATGGTATTTCTATATTAAGTGGTTCAAGATATAGACTTTATAATTTATGTAAATCATTTAATGGAATTGATGTATTATATAGTGATACTGATAGTATATTTATAAGAAAAGCAAGTATAGACTATGATAACTTTAAGAAAACATGTGGAACAGATATAGGAATGTTAGACGAAACAATTAAAAATAGTAAAGATAATACAATAGAAAAATTAGTAATATGTGGACCTAAAATGTATGGATATACATATGTTAATAGAAACAATGAAAAGAAAACAAATATATACTGAAAAGGTGTTCCAAAAGACATGATACGATTAGAGCATTTAGAAAAAATAGTAAAAGAAGAAAAAGAAGTACAGTACATATTTACAATTCTAAGAAAGAAACTAACAACTATAGACGAAAGAGAAATAGAAAAGAATGTTGGTGCAACAATGCTAGGAAAACGTATATTATAGCATAAATAAGTTTAACAAAATGAGTAAGTCAAACATTAATAAGAAATTGAAACTCTTAGAGAAATCAATTTATGATGATCTAATCAACAAAATAAAAGGATTAGATTTAGACAATGCAATTATTGAAAAAATTGAAGGTACAATATCAAAACCTAAAAGAAAAGCACCTGTCACTCCGATAGAAAAACAATGCGGAAAGTTGACAAAGAAAGGTGAAAAATGTAAAATTGCTATGTGTTATAAAAGAACATGTTGGGCCCACTTAACAAAAGAACAAAAAGAAGAATATAGAAAATTAAAAAAAATAAGGTGTGGGGTGGCACATATGAAATCGTTTTAGATCTGGGGTGAGCAATGAATAATAAACAATATCATAAATGGGAGTGGGGAGATGGAGGGGAAAGCAAATGCAAAGGAATATGCCAAAACGAAGGTGAAAACGAAGGGGGAAGTAAGTGTGAAAATGAAAGTGAAAACGAAGGGGGAAGTAAATGTAAAAACGAAGGTGAAAGCGAAGGGTGAAGTAAATGTAAAAACGAAGGTGAAGATGAGTGTGAGTGTGAAAACTGTAGGACTTTTGTTTATAGAGCGCCTAGAATGTATATATTCTTAGATAGTTCCTCAATTCCTCTTCTGCGACTCGACGTCGAGAGGGGGAATTGTCCAGCTATATATACCTATATAAGTCGTGTACGCATGCCCATGCACTTAACCGAGGTTCTCCTCATAACGCCAACAAAAACGAATGCGAAGATGAGTGTGAGTGTGAAAACGAACGTGGGCCAGGGGTAGGTCAAGGTTTTTGTTTAACACAGTGTGTCCTAAATGGAAAAAACGTGCCTCCATGTTTCGAAAACAACGGAAAAACGTATTCACTATGGAAGAAAATTTCTAGAAACTCATGAATTTCCCATTAAAATGGAAGATGTCTATAAACCCAGGCTCCAACCATTCCAATCCTCTAACCAAAACTTAGTGTCTTCATACTTTTCCTCTTGAACAAGTTGGACAAATGGTGATTTCGTATCAAGTTTACAGTACGTTAAATCTATGATATTCAATGATGATACTGGAAGTTCCACAGGGGGTTGATATTGGAGGTTATTATGTGTGAGAAGCAACTTTTTTAAGTTCTTTAAAAGTCTGAAATATCCACATAATTCTCGAATTCCCATTTTCTTTAAAATTAAAACTCTAACACTAGTTGGAAGTGCATCTGCATTTAATCTTTTAAAGTGACCACCACGAATGTCAATCTCTTGAAGATTAGATTCATTCAAGTTCATGAATTCCAACGAGCAAGGATTAAAACCAAAGTAGTGTAAACGAAGAATTCTTAATGATTTTGGCCATTTAATTTCTCTATCCAATTGTCCCATCTCTCCATGTTTACGAGCAACTAATTGAAAGTGTTCTAAACTATCTGGTAAATGGTACATAAAATCTGGTGTATCAAAAGCCAAATGGTTAGCTGTTACTTGGAGGTATTTAACCTTTTGAGGAATTCTGAAACTATCATCAAACTGTAATTCCCGACTACGCATACGTACATATTCTAAATTTTCAGAAAGGTGCAAGTATCCATAAGTGAAGTTTAACCCCCAAAGTTCTAAATGTTTTAATGTAGGAGGAAAAACAAGAGTGTTCAAATCAACCGTCATAAAATTAGCAAACTTTATTGATAAATATTTTAAATTTGGTGGAAAGTCCAATGTGACATCAAACAAATCACCAGGTATAAATTCTGGGATTGAAAAGTCATAATCTGTCCCCACGTATTCAAATTTTTCTAACTCGGGAAATAAATTACCTTTAAATACGCCAATTGGATAGGTGCAAAACTTTATGGATAATTCTTTTAAATGCTGAAACTTTCTTAAGCCATCATAGTTAGTTAGTCTGCCACAATATCTCAAATCAAGCTTTTTCAAGTTCGGAGCAACAAGTCCGATCTCATCAAAGAATACAACGCCTGGTAAGGCAAGGAGTAAATATTCCAACTTGGTCATTTCTCCACTGACCGATTCAATTGACGCTGGCTCTGTTGCAAGGCTCAATTTCCGTAAGTTTGGTGGCAAAATCACTTTAGGTGACCGCGGACCTTCGATTCCTAAAACCTCTAAAGATGAAGGAAAAGAATAACTAGTCACTCTTTCTTGAACAAACACTCGTCTCATGTTCAACCTCTTTAGTCCATCGATATTATAACTAGCTAGTGTCGTATCTCCTAGGGTAAGTTCTACTAGAACAGTAGGTAAGGTCGTTATGTGTCCAAAATTCATTAATACCAAATAATGGAATTTGATATTAGAACTCACAAGTATCTCCGAACTCTTTTGTTGATCGGCATCATTCGTTACAAAAAAAGCACCATAAAGATTTAAGGCATTATGCAAAACTTGAGGACAGATATCCAACACCTTCTTAAATACATCCAAATCCTGAATGACAACAAATTTGGGAAATATATTCCATTGATCAATGCCCCGCTTCAAACTTCTCGGCCTAATACCTAGAAGTTCACAATTACAATCACTATAATCAGTGTTTCTTTTTACAATGTTACTGATTGACATCTTTGACAAAATTGCACTAGCAACAACTTCTCTAATAGGTGGGAAGTATAATAGCTCTGGTAACATACATCTAGGCAAGTAATCGACAATTGTTGCAACAATATCTGAGGGAAGTTTTCCTAGACCAACAAAGACGTCTGTATCGGTATTAGAAATGGATGTCATGAGATTGATTGATTGTGGTGATTGGCAATGGTAAATTTAAAAATGCAGGTACTCAAAAAGGAAAAGAAAAGAAAGAAAGAAAGCAAAGAAATCAAACTAAAGACTCCTTGTGTTTTCAACCAATTATGGTGTGATATAAATAAGATATCACACCGAGAGGTATTTAGAATGCCAGTCAACACAGAATTCATTCAGCAGAATAATTTTTTTATTTTTTCAAGCATTCATATATAGTTCTGGGCGAGACTCAATTCTCCTGTGGTACGGGTCCGTTCTTTTCTGTGGAGTGTTTTAGTTGGTCGATAAAAGCAATTGATAGTTTCATTATAATCCACAATTAACGAACCAACAATGTCTCTTACCTTTTCTAGCTAACGGATTCACCAGCAAAAATCAACATTCTGGTACTTGGAACTATCCACCAAGATTGCTCAATTCCTGTTTCTTCCTCACTACACGATACTTTGAATTCTGTTTCTCCTCATTCTAGTATATATGAATATATGTACATAATATAAACACAAAGCCATATAAACTTAACTTATGGTTTACATCTTCCAGTAAAACGTGGGTATAATGAACAGTCACGCACAGTGTATCTGTTCAACATGTAGGCAAGTTGTCTTTCTAATCCAATACCGTAACCACCATGAGGAGCACTACCGTATTTACGCACATCAGTAAACCAGTAGTAGCTATCCAAGTTCAAGTTTTCTCTCTTAAGAGCAGCCATTAATTCATCGTAGTTATCAATTCTCATTGAACCACCAGTAATTTCACCAACGTTTGGCATCAACACATCCACGGATTCGGTGACTCTTGGATCATCTTTACATCTTTGCATATAGAAAGATTTGATTTCTGCTGGGAAACGAGTCAACAAAATTGGTTCGTTAATGGTATCGGTCATTTTTCTTTCAGCAGCTTCAGCAATATCATCACCGAATTTGAATTTTTCTCCATCTTCATTTGGAATACCATGTTCGTTTAACCAATCCAAGGCTTCAATATATTCCATTCTCTTGAATGGGGCCTTTGGTGCTTTGAAATCTGGGTTCAATTGTTTGACAATTGGTCCAGCAACTGGATCTTCTAAAACATATTGAATGGTCTTGGAAAGTAATTTTTCTAAATGAGTCAACAAGTCTTCAAATGTTATAAATACCAATTCAGCTTCAATATGAGTATATTCACTCAAATGTCTTCTAGTGTGAGATTTTTCAGCTCTGAATGATTCTTGGATACAATAAACGTCACCCAATGATGCCAAACAGGTTTCCAAGTACAATTGAGATGATTGGGTCAAGTAAGCCTCTTCACCATAGTAATCTAACTTGAATAAAGTGGACCCTCCTTCAACTTGGTTTTGTACCATACATGGTGGAGTGACTTCTGTTAAGCCTTCTTCAGCAAAGAATCTTCTAATAGCAGCCAGGTAAGCAGCTCTGACTTTCATGACAGCAGATAACGATTCACCTCTTAAAGCCAAATGACGTTGGTCCAATAATAAGTTTGGATCGGCGTTTTCTTGAACTTTGTTAGTGAAGGATTCGTCACCACTTGGGGCCAAAGCAATGATTTGATAATGGTCAGCTTTCAATTCAACCCCACCTGGAGCAGTTTTACCTTCTGGTAATTTAGAAATAACACCTTTGATGGAAACAGTGGATTCAATGGTTAATTCTTGGGTTTGTTTGGCTTTGGCCAAGTCACCAGTTAAAACACATTGGAGATAACCAGTACCATCTCTTAAAGTGATAAAAGCCAAACCTTTTTGAACTCTCAAACGATGAACCCAACCTTGCACAAGTACTCTTGTATCCAAATGATCTTTTAATTGTCTGATTTTGATTTTTTGAGCTGATGGTAATGATTTGTCTTCTTCAATTGATGATAAATCCAATTCAGCCAATTTGGCAGTGGCTTGTTGTTGCTTTTTTTGTTCTTCTAATTTAGCTTGCTTTTCAGCTTTCTTTTTCAATCCTTCAACTCCCTTTTTGGCTTTCTTTAATGCAGAAGCAGAGATCTCAACATATTCGAATTTTTCAGCATCTTCTTCAGATTGTTTGTAAACAAAGACTTTGGCATCAGGATGAGTATACAATGCAAAAGCTGGAGTGGCATAAGGTTGTTCTTGTGTTCCCTTAGCTTCAATGGTATCTACACCAGTTTTTTCGTTAACATATATGGATTGTGACATAGTGTTTGTTGCTTTTGTAAAGTCTTGGGGTAAAGAAAGATTAATAGGAAAAAGACTAATAACAATATATATAAATACAAAATGTCGATTGACTCACGAAAATTTTTTTTTGATGACTGCATATAGGGTACATTTGGTAGTGATATGGATGATTAGTTTAGGGCTTGGTAGCACTGTATTTTTGTTTCCGCTTTGCGTTTCTTCGCCTATTCATACATACACCAGATTTTTTGCTGAAAAGATAAGACGACATACGACATTCTGAAAAAATTGTGTGAGACATTTGTCAATGAAAAATTAGGACGAGAAAACTTTTTTTTTTTTTTTCAATGTGTTCTTTTCCTCAATTCCCAAAGGTTTTAGTGACAGATAATCAAATATCAATTCATACCACATAGTACGGAATGGCTTTAGAACAATCATTGGCCCAATTATCGTTGGCTACTGTTGCGTCACCAGAAAATGACAAGGCTTTACCCACCAAATCTTTGATTTTCAAACCAAAGACTGCCAAAACAGCTACCCCAATTCCCCTCTTTGTTTTTGCATTACAAGATACCACCACTCCATCAAATTTGATTGCCAAATCCGCAGGTGTAAAAGAACCAAGATTGGCCAAGGATGATTTAGTAGAAGAATTTTTCAAAACCACCACAAAAGAAGTTTCCATTGCCAATTTATCCAAAGAATTAGCCGGTAAAATTAAAATTATCATTGACGATAATGTTTTGAAAGCTGCCAAGAATGAAGAATTGTTGAAATTATCTACTCAAAGTTCCGCAGCTGTGTTACCTGCTAAAACTGTGGTTGAATTTTTACAATCTACTGGTATTGAGATTATTGAAGTTGATTTTTCAGCTGAACCAACTCAAACTCCAGTAACACCAGCATCTGCTGCTGCTGCTACCTCTAAAAAGGAAAAGAAAGATGATGCCAAATTAGAAGATGCTAAATTGATTGGTATCACTGTTGATAAAGAAAAAGATTTTTCTTCATGGTACACCCAAGTTGTCACCAAAGGTGAAATGCTTGATTATTACGATGTTTCTGGTTGTTACATCCTTAGACCAAATTCATATTTTGTTTGGGAAACCATTCAAGATTGGTTTAATGCCAGAATTAAGAAGATGGGTGTACAAAACACTTATTTCCCAATGTTTGTTTCTCAGAGAGTTTTGGAAAAGGAAAAGGACCATATTGAAGGGTTTGCTCCTGAAGTTGCTTGGGTCACTAGAGCTGGTAATTCGGAATTAGATGAACATATTGCTATTAGACCAACTTCTGAAACTGTCATGTACCCATACTATGCCAAATGGATTAGATCCCATCGTGATTTACCATTGAAATTGAACCAATGGAATTCAGTTGTTCGTTGGGAATTTAAACATCCACAACCATTTTTAAGAACCAGAGAGTTCTTGTGGCAAGAAGGTCATACTGCTCATTTGACCAAAGATGCCGCTGCTGAAGAAGTTTTGCAAATCTTAGACTACTATGCTGGTGTTTATGAAGAATTATTAGCTGTTCCAGTTGTTAAAGGTAAAAAAACCGAAAATGAAAAATTTGCTGGTGGTGATTACACCACCACTGTTGAAGGTTTTGTTGCTGCTACTGGTAGAGGTATTCAAGGTGGTACATCTCATCATTTGGGTACTAATTTCTCGAAAATGTTCAATATTTCTGTGGAAAACCCTGAAGGTTCAGAAAAACCTAGAATTTTTGCTTACCAAAACTCTTGGGGGTTGTCAACTAGAGTTATTGGTGTTATGATCATGACCCATTCTGATAACAAAGGTTTAGTCTTACCACCAAGAATCGCACAATACCAAGCTGTTGTTATCCCAGTTGGTCTCACATCCAAATCCACTGATGCTCAAAGAAAAGAAATCAACGAAGGTGCAGAAAAGATTGAACAATCTTTAAGAGCCAATGGCATAAGGGTTACTGGTGATTACAGAGAAATTTATAACCCAGGTTGGAAATTTGCTGATTGGGAATTGAAAGGGGTCCCATTACGTTTTGAATTTGGTCCTAAAGATTTGGCTGGTAATCAAGTTACCATTGTTAGAAGAAATGATGGGAAAAAATACACTGTTAAATTAGACGAATTAGACACACAAGTTCCAAAATTGTTGGATCAAATGCATGATGATTTATTGGCTAAAGCTAAACAAGAATTTGATGAGCATCGTGTTAAAGTTGATGAATGGAAAGATTTTGTTCCAACTTTGAACAAAAAGAATGTTATTTTGGCTCCATGGTGTGGTGATGCCGATTGTGAAGATGACATTAAGGATTCTTCCGCTAAGAAGGATGATGGTGAAGAAGAAGAAGTTGATGAAAAGGCTCCATCAATGGGTGCTAAATCATTGTGTATTCCATTTGAACAACCAGAATTGAAAGAAGGTCAAAAATGTGTTAAATGTGATAGAAAAGCCGTTACCTACTGTATGTTTGGTAGATCTTATTAGACGAGATATAGTCTTGTGTGAGTGCTTCTATACTATTGTATAACTAATAATAATTAAAGATTTTAATGACTTAAAATAGTTTATTGAATAAAGTAGATAAAATCGGATCTAACCTCTATCCAAACAAAAAACGGGTGTGTGAGGAGGAGAAGAAAAAAAAAATCAACCTAAAAAATCCAACGAATCAGATATCGTTGATTAGCAATCTATAATAGATGATTTGTCCTGGTAAAGTGATTCTGGTGCTGATCCAATTGATACTATTCATTGTTGCTGGTATCAATTGTTTTGAATTGGGGAAAGAGTTTATGGCAAACTATCCACAAGGTGATATTTATCAAATTGTGTTTCCCGGTTTAATATTTGTTACATTTTTGCTTAAACTAGTTGTTTTACCAATCAGGTCGATGTTGACTACTCCATAGAGAGAAGTGAAAAAGTTTTTAAATGTCTATAAAATATATACGTCTACGTTTCTATTTCCAGAATGAAGAGTTGTCGAGCTCTTTTACACTTTTAGATTTTATCACTATTTTCTCATGATCATCTAAATCCAAATGATAAATACTTTCTAGGCCCAATGACTTCACATAATCCCAAGCTTTGGAATAAAATATACCAATTTGTGATAATGAATGGGCATCATCAGATAAGCAAAACCTGGAATCACCATATTTAATAATTGCATTAGCAATATCTCGTTTCGGATAAGGAGTATTCCAACCTTTCCTTAAAGCAGAAGAATTAAGTTCAAACAACCCGCCATACAGTTTAACAAATTTTATATTTCGAATAATTAATTGCCAAATATCAGGCCAATCAGTTTCTAAATTCACATCTTTTGTTGGTTTACCAGTAGTTGGATCAACTTCATCCTCTGGTTGTAATAAGCGAATTAAATCGAAATGGCCGACAACAGTAGGTTTCAACTGAGTTATAACTTTATATTGCAATTCAAAATAATCATTATATAATTCTCGAGTTGTATTACTTTTAGTGGATTCTCTTGCCTTGAGCCATAATTCCTTATTGAAATCAATGGGGATTTCATTAACAAAATGAACTGATCCAACACTCATTTGTACTTTATTCAATAATTCCTTTGAATAATTTATATGATCAGTGTTTATTCCCTCAACTTCAAATCCAATAATTATTTTCATATTTCTACTATTATTATTGGCATATCTCAATTGTAAATCACGAGCATGATTTAAATATCTTGTAAAATCACCATTTAAGTTGTCGATAGTGTAGGATTTATCAATTTCTTCAGGATATAAAAATCTGTTGTCTAATCGAGGCATATGTTCAGTTAAACATACTATTTGGAACCCCTTTTTATAGTAGAGTTCTACCATATCATCTAAAGTGTCCACTGCATGAGACACATAATCTCCACTATGAGAATGATGTGTGTGCATTTATAACAGATTGCAAAAGACTTGAAAAAAATGGCGAAAGTATTTGATCCCAAATATTGTAATGTGTCAAATGGGATGAAGGTAACCTTCTAAAGGCTATTCGCAGATCAAAGAAAGCTGTGGTTTATATTGGATGGGGCACACTTTGTACATCTTCATTTGTTATCGACCGAATTGTGCGAACTGTGAAGTCGAAGAAAACAAAAATCTGCCGTAATACTACAAACGTAACCCATTTAACCACATCAATGCTTGTACAGTTAAAGTTCCCACTCAAAACACTACAGCAAATACTGCTGAAACGCTTTAACAGTAGCAGTCTAAACCCTACTATTAAAAACCAATTATCAAATCCTCCTCCAATAGGTTCAATAATAGAAGCTAGAGGGTTTGTGAAAAGTATTAGATCATCTAAAAAAGTTGGGTTTGTCGATATAACTGATGGTTCCATTAGTAATAACCTCAACATTGTCCTTCAAGGATCTGATCAACCAAAATTTAAAGTTGGACAAAGCATAGTAGTTAAAGGAGATTGGTGTGCTGGGAAGGGGAAACAACCATTTGAATTGAAATATAATCCTGAAAATCCGCAACATACTTTTACTATATTAGGTGATGTAACTGATGATTATCCATTACAGAAGAAAGCCACTTCAATGTCATTTTTAAGAAATTTCCCTGAGATCAAGCATAGAACTAGTACATTAGGATCATTTTTACGATTACGATCACATTTGGAATTTAAATTGATGGAATTTTTCCAATCACAAGATTTTATTAAAGTCACACCTCCATTGATTACCAGTTCTGATTGTGAAGGTGCCGGAGAAGTGTTTAAAATAGAGCCATTGAATGATAATGACCCTAAAGAGCCATTTTTCGGTAAAAATGCATATTTGACTGTGTCTACGCAATTACATCTTGAATGTTTGGCATTAGCGTTGAATCGTGCTTGGACATTAACTCCATGTTTCCGGGCAGAGAATTCCAAAACAACAAGACATTTGAGTGAATTCTGGATGTTGGAAGCAGAAATTTCTCATGTTGTTGATGTGGATCAAGTTACAACTTTTACTGAAAATATGATAAGATTTGTTACCAAATCGTTAGTTGAAAGCAGTAATGATACTGACCTTAATAATCTTGGTGCTGGTAATGGTAATGATTACTTGATTGGAACTTATATTGAAAAAGATGTTGTTCAATCGAGGTGGTCAAATATATTGAGTGCAGAAAGATGGCCACGCATGACATACACTGAAGCAATTGGCTATTTGAACAAAATATTGCCTCAAGACGAAAAACTTACATGGGGGGATTCATTGCAATTAAAACATGAAAGGCTTTTGGCAGAAAAAAGTCCAATATTTATAACTGATTATCCTGAAACTCAAAAACCATTTTATATGTTAAAATCAGCAAATTATAACCTTGAAAAACCAACAGTGGCCTGTTTTGATTTATTAGTTCCTGAATTTGGAGAATTAGCAGGAGGATCTATGAGAGAACATGATTATGAGGTATTGTTAGCAAACATGAAACAAGATAATATGAATATTGAAGATATCGAATGGTATTTAAACTTACGTAAGCAAGGAACGATCCCACATGGTGGTTTTGGATTAGGATTTGAGAGATTAATAACTTATTTGGCTGGTTATGATAATGTAAGAGATATTTCTGCTTTCCCAAGAGCACCTGAGTTGTGCAACTGTTAAACAAATAGACAATGTAATACCAAAATAGAGACTTGTAAATAGATTCCAGATAATATAGAAACAACTAGGTAAGGAGAAGTGAAATGAGATTGTTATATAGTTATGGTATGGAACACTGATTTGTTTGAACAGAGTGCACGACTAAATTGTTAGTAAAACGAAAATTTTTCAGAATTCTCTTTTGTTTGCCATTCGAGCGGTTGAATTTTTAAACCTTTCAACAAATAGCAACCCTTTTCACATACTCCCTTCTTTAATTAGAATAATATCATCACATAACTCAATATGGATCAATTAAACGTTAAAGAACAACAAGAATTTCAACAAATAGTTGAACAAAAACAAATGAAAGATTTCATGAATTTATATTCCAATTTGGTTTCAAGATGTTTTGATGATTGTGTTAATGATTTCACTTCTAATAGTTTAACTTCAAAAGAATCTTCATGTATTGCTAAATGTTCTGAAAAATTCTTGAAACATAGTGAACGTGTTGGTCAAAGATTCCAAGAACAAAAGTATGTTGATTTACTAATAGAAATAGCAGACTATATGTTGTCGTTGATGATGATGATAGTTAATATTTATTATCAGAATATACTAACTTATTATAGTGCTTTATTGATGCAACAAGGTCCAAAATAGAGTTTGGTGATGAATCCTTAAAGACAAAAAGAATGAATTGAAACTAAAACTATGAATAAGAATATGAGTAAGAATAGAAGCATTTTGGTTGAGATTAGTTAATTCAGAGATCACCTTTTTCATGACTTTTTATTCATTATGATTATTATTTATTTATTTATTTATTTTTGGTTATTCAAAATATCTGTACATAAACATATATTATTTATCATAGCGTTTTTATAAATGTAAACAAATTTATATTTAGAAGATTCACTTGTAGTGTAGTTGTTCTTTATTGATGTGAAGAGTCTTGCCCCATATTTCAATTGTCTTTGAAATTCTCTCCTCTGTTGAGGATTGGAAAAAAAAAAAAAAAAAAATAACAAAACAATCAACAGACACATAAAACATTCACAACCCATCAACAGTTTCATTTCCTTAATGTCGGAACAAGTAAAGATTAATCCGGATTTGCTGATTATATTAGTTGGCTCAGTGATAAACAAATGTATCAGTGAATACAAAGGTGATTATAAGGATTGTAAGGCATCATTCCCAGTGAACAAATTCATTCAAGATTTAAATAATGTCACTCAAGAATATACCACAAAATTTCCTAATATCGATATTCATTTCCCTCAAATCGATATTAAGTTACTTTCATTCATAATCACCAAGACCTTATATCATAAATTCGTCACTGTGACTCCGGATCATGTGATTATTGATGTGCTACCTCATGTTTATGAGAATTTTTTGAAAAATATTGTTGCTACTTCGACATTAAGGTATGCCAAATATTTATTGAAAAGTGCTAAAGATTTATATGAATTAGAACAAAAGAATTTAAATAAAGAGAAAGCTGGGGTGCCAGTAGAGGGAAATGCACCTAAAGAAACGATTCGAGCATCACAACAACAACAGACATTAGCCACATCAAATGAAAAAGGGCAGGTACAAGTACAAGTTGAAACACAACCAAAGAGAATTCTGGAGGCGAAAAGTGCAGATGATAAGCTTGATATGACAAAAGAAGCTCAAGTTACTTCAAAAGTACCTGAACCTACACAAGTCCAACCAAAAGCTCAAACTAATAATCGCAAAGATTCTACCGTATCTGAGAAACCTAACAAAGATGCATCAACTTCTCAAGTATCGACTAAGGAAAATGGAAACAAAGAAAAAGTTGTTGATGAAGATCAAACAATGGAAATTGCTAAACATCAAAAGAATGAGGAACCAGAACAAGAAGAATCTAAAGTGCAGTCTAATGCAGATCCTGACACGATGGACATTGATGAACCTCAGGAATCAGTACAAGACAAAATATTAGAGAAAACTGAAAGGGAAACTGATCGAGAAGAGCATGATCAAGAAATGTCAGACAAGAATGAGGAGGAAAATGCAGATGTGGAAGAGCCATCAAAAACAGTGGGATCTAAGATTGAACAGCTGGAAGCAAGCAAAGTTGAAGAAAATGGAAATGAAGTGGAAGTACAATCCGAAGAAAGTAAACAAGATGAAACTGTTTCAGAGGAAAAGCAAGATGAGAAAACTGAAAAGCTGGTAGAAAATATTGAAGAGAATGATGAGAAAGCTATAGCAACCACAGAAGACGTGGAAGAGGAAAGTCTGATCACCAAGGAACCAGAACCAGAAGGCAAAGATGAAGATAAGGAAATTGAAATATCTGAACAAGGTGAATCAGATAAAGAAGTAGAACGGCCTGAGAAGATAGAAGAAGATAATGAGAAAGAGGATGCTCAAAAACCACCATCTTCACCTGAAGAAGAATCACCTTCAATAGAAGAAATACCTTTGAAGAATGAACTGGAGGCTGAGGTTGAAGTTGTACTGGCAAGTAACAGTTCGAAAGAAACAACACCAGAAGTCAAACAACCATCAAAAAGTAATGATGACGAAAATCCACAAGAATCAACGAAGAAACCTCATCACGAGGAGGCATCACCACCACCATCTTCATCATCATCTCGTAAACGTGCTCGCTCTCGTTCTCCATTACCTGCATCAACTCAACAATACAAACGATTCCAAAACATTGCTATTAATTTGCTTAATTCTATTCAAGAGCATCGATTTTCCTCACCATTTCTTCAACCAGTGAATGTTAAAGATGCTCCAGATTATTATAATGTGGTTAGTGAACCTAGAGATTTGAAAAATATTATGAAAGCAGTCAAATCCAAAAATGAACCACCATTATATCAATCAGTGAAAGAATTAGAACGAGATATTATGTTGATGTTTGCTAATTGTATAATGTATAATCAATCTGGTGATGATTTAGTGGAATTGACCAAGACCATGAAACAAGATATTAGTGAATTATTTAAAATGTTTGAAGAAGCCGAAGAAGATATTAAGTAGAAAAGAATATTGTGATAGAAGATTATAGTTTTAAGCAATATAAGCATAAACAGTGAACAATAGAATAGAATAGGCTTTACAGTCTCTTTCTTTTTTTTTTTTTTTTTTTTGTCTCTATTTGGTTGAATAATTTAGACGAAGGAAATTAGAGTAGAGAATTTGACAATGATTTACGGTCTTGTACATTTCGTAAATAACATCAAAACGGTATTTAAATTTATTGAATATTTTCTTGTTTAGAATTAACTCTCGTCGTCATTGTTTATTAACTATTGTTCATCAACAACATCGTCTGTTGCTTGAGAATGTTCAATGAAGAATTCGTTCGTTAGTTAGTTAGGCCACAAAAGAATTTAAGCACAACTTTTTTTTTTTTTTTTTTTTCTTTGACTGGGAAAAATTTTACAACACAAATAAAGATAGAGAACCATTTCCCATATCTCAATCACTACTACTATCATCACCACCACTGTCCACCGCCCATAATTTCATTGTTCAATCGTTTAATAGGCAAAAATTTATTGAATGGAGTTACTCATATTACCATGACGAAATTTAATTCCCCATTTATTAAACAAACTTCATTTGAAGTTGATTATGCTCCCACTCATATTACCAAATGGAAATCTCAAAGAACTGGATTACAATTAACTTATATTAATCAACCTTCACCCATAGTTAATGGATATTTTGCTGTTGCTACAGAAATTTCTGATAATTCTGGTGCTCCACATACTTTAGAACATTTAATATTTATGGGATCGAAAAAATTCCCTTATAAAGGATTATTAGATAATTTAGGTAATAGATTGTATTCATCAACTAATGCATGGACATCAGTAGATCAAACTGTGTATACATTGAGAACTGCTGGTTGGGAAGGATTTAAAACATTATTACCTATATATCTTGATCATTTAATTAATCCTACATTAACTGATGAAGCATGTTTAACTGAAGTTTATCATATTGATGGTAAAGGAGAAGAAAAAGGGGTTGTATTTAGTGAAATGCAAGGAATTGAAAATCAATCATGGTTTATTGTTTTCCAAAAAATGCAAGAAACTTTATATGATAAGAATTCTGGGTATTCTTCAGAAACTGGAGGGTTAATGTCAGAATTACGTCATTTAACTAATGAAAAGATTCGTGAATTTCATAAATTAATGTATAGACCAGATAATTTATGTGTTATAATTACTGGATCAATTGATCAAGATGAATTATTAGAGATTATGACGGAATTTGATAATGAATTGCCCGCTGCATCAACTGGCCAAGGAATTTGTAAACGACCATTTGTTGATTCCAAACATGATGAACCACTTACCGAAGTGATTGTTCAAGAAGTTGAATTTCCTGAAAAAGATGAAACTATGGGTGAATTATTAATTTCATGGATTGGACCAATGGGGAATGATACTTTGACGAATGTTGCTCTTGATATGGTAGGGGCATATTTCACTGATAGTCCGATATCAATTTTTAATAAACATTTAATTGAGATTGAAAATCCATTAGCCACAGAAGTTTTATATAATACTGATGATTATTATCGTACAGCATTAAATTTCAATTTTAGTGGTGTCCCTACAGAAAATTTACCAGAATTAGATAATAAAATTAAACAATTACTTAAAGAACAAACCAACCCTGACAAAATTGAATTAGAATATATGAAACAAATAATTGAACAACAAAAATTGAAATTTATTGCTAGTGCAGAAAATTCTGCTTCAATTTTTTCCAATGTGGCTACATTAGAATTTATTTATGGTGATCCTGATGGATCAGATTTATATAAATGGACTAAAGATTTAAAAGAATTTGAAATTTTAATGGATTGGACCCGCCAGCAATGGAGTCAATTGATTGATACTTATTTTGTTCAGAATAAATCAGCAACTATTTTGGGTAAACCATCAGCAGAATTAAATGAATCAATGAAATTACAAAATAAGCAAATTTTAAAAGATATTAAAAATAAATATGGTGGTGATAAACAATTGGCAAATTTACAATTGAAATTAGAAGCGGCACAAAAATTCAATGATACACCAATTCCTGACGAATTAGTTACACAATTTCCTGCACCTGATCCACTGAAAATATCATTTATTCATACAAAATCGTATAAGGCGGGAAATACTAAAAATGGAATAGTTGATAATTCAACTAATCAATATATTGAAAATGATGATATTAGTAGATTATTAGCAAAAGATACCCCATCATCAAATGATTTCCCATTATTTATTCATTTTGAACATTTTAAGTCACAATTTGTTACTATTCAATTAGTTATGTCATCGAAAACCGTTGACCCCAACTTATTAAGTTATATGTCAATAATGGAAGAAATTTTTTCCATGTCAATAGAAATACCTAAAGAGGATGGTGGGGTTGAATATATTCCTTATGAAAAAGTTATTAGTGATATTAATCGAGATTTAATTGAACATGAATTAGATAATGGATTTGATGAACAATTTTTCGAATTAATTACTATTAAAATTAAATTTGAAATTAAAAATTATCAAAAAGCTATTCAATGGTTATATAATATAACCAATCATGTTAAATTTGAAATGAATCGTATTAAAATAATTATTGAAAAAATAATTAATTCATTACCAGAGAAAAAACGTAATGAAGAATTAATGATGTATTCATCACAATATCGTCATTTATTTAATGAAAATTCATTAAGAAAAGCTCAAGATTCAATATTTACTGAATCATTTTATAAAAATTTACTAGAAAAGTTAGATACCCAAGATAATGGATTTAAAGAAATTGAAGAAGATTTAAATAAATTTAAACAACAATTATTTCAATTAGATAATATTAAAGTGATTATTTTAGGTGATGTTACTAAATTACAAAATCCAGTGAGTAGTTGGAATCGATTTATAACCCCACCACAACTGTGTCACACTAATGGTGGAATTGTTGTCCCATTTCGAGATTTACCAAGATCATATCAATATCGATCATTATTAGGTGAAACATGTCATGGAGAAGCATTTATTGTTAATATTCCTAGTGCTGATTCCACACATTTAACCAGTATAACGAAAATTCCTCATGGGAATTATCTTGATGAAGATATTTTCCGAATTGCCCTTGCCACGGAATTTTTAACTGCTGTTGAAGGACCATTTTGGAGAGGTATTAGAGGTACTGGATTAGCTTATGGAGTTCATATTACTCGTAATATTGAAACTGGTTATTTAAATTTCAATATTTATCGAGGTTCAGATTGTATTCAAACTTGGATTAAAGCTAAAACCATAATTGAACAATTTATTAACCGAGAATTAATTATTGATGAAATCAGTATAGATAATGCTATTAATGGATTAATTAATGAATTAATTAATAATCATAATAATAATCATTATAATACTGCTATAAGTAAAATTGGAGATAATATTTTTAAAAATCGTGGACCTAATTATATTGAATTTTTCATTAAAAAATTAAATCAATTAAAACAAACAAGTAATTATCAAGATGAAATTATTTATATATTGAAAAAATATTTTATTAAATTATTTGATGCTTCAAATTCAACAATTTTTACAAGTTTACCATCAGATAAAATTGAATCTGTAGCAGGGTTTTTCAATAAACAAGGATATAATATAAATGTTGAAGATATTGGATCAGAAGATTATTCTGAAGAAGAAGAGTATAGTGGGTCTGAAGAAGATGATGAATGTGAATCAGATTAGATAGATTTTGTATAATATAATGTATGATAGATGATTAGAGGTTAAGTTAATTTCTAAGAGAATTGTAATGTTTTCTATAATATTTTATAATTGATGTTGTCATTGTTGTTGTTATTATTACTTCTATTTATAATCTATCAAAAACGTAACAATAACCAACTAAAGATTCCTCTATCTATACATATATATATATATATATATAAGCATCAATCATAAACTCTTTATTGTTTGAAAAAAAAAAAAAAAAAAAAAAAAAATCTACCTTTAGCCTCCCCGCCGCCCCCACTTATGATGCAGCACCTTCTTTCTTATTATCATTACCACTTTCTTGTTGTTGTGGCTTCTGTTGTTGATTTAAAATTGTTAACTTTGTTGCTTCATTATCAAAAGTATCTTTTTTCAAAAATTCAATATATTTACCAACTGATGCACAAACTTGTTGTTGAGATTTCCCAGCAATTTTATCCCAATATATTGAAGATTTACTAATAGCTTTACAAGCTACCCATTGAGATATTGTATGAAATCTTAATTCCCAATCTTTACCTTCAAATAATTTTTCCACTTTATCAGGTAAACCCATATTTCTTCTTGAATATGTTCCAAATTCATCATTAGCTTCTTTGGAATTCTTAAGAGGGTCAATTTTGGGATGATTACAATGTAAAAATAATATTTCTGGTAATTTATAATTAATCATTCGATGAACTGTTGCTTCATCTTCATATTGTTTATCTTGATAAATTTGTCGTTTATAATCATGAAATTGTTTCATTAAATCTGATGTATAACCTCCTGATTGAAATGGATTTAATCTTGTATCTAATTTCCTACTGATTAAAAATTTTTTCCAATCTTGATAAAATTGATAATTATCTCTTGGATCAGTTTGTCCTAATGTAGTTTCAGATGATTTCCCATTAAGAGCTTCATATCCTAAAATATGAACTTTTTGATTAGTTAAAGTGTATCGTTCATTCATTACATGTAATGCTGGAACAATAGTTTCTCTATCACCTTCACCATAAGCCCCTTGATAAAGTAAATCAATATAAAAATCTTTACCATTGATATTATAATATAATGCTAATAATAAACTTTTCAAATGTTCCCGTTTAGAGAAAACCATTTGTCCAGTTTCCACTGAAATTGTACTAGGTAAATTATCAAGATCATGATAATGAACTTCCAGTTGTTTATCTTTAGTGATATATTCAGCAAATGATCCATCATTAGGGATACCAAATCGATCAATAATTTCTCCGGGTTCAATTCTTGCAATTCTATAATATAATGGACTAGTTAATTTAACCCATAAATCCGGCCATAAAATCATTTTCGTCGAAAGATAAGGTTCAGTAAATAATAAATTATCAACATTTTTAATAGCAAGATTATCAGCATCCATAGCAATAATATGATCAAAACTACTAACTAATAATCCCATGATTTTCCTCGAGAATTTTTCATTAATAATATCAAATACTTCTTTTCCAACTTGTTCTTCAACAATAATACATTTCCCATTTAATTTTTGTGGTAATAATTCTTCACAAATTTGTTTATCATATTCTTGTTTAGTATCAAGGATTAATTCAACTGGTAATTGAGATCCTCGTTCTCTCATATTGGCAATGGCAGTCAAAGCTGATCCTATCATATTACCACCACCATTAACAACAATCCCATGACCAGAAATGAATTGTGATGGAGGGTCAGGTAATGATTTCAATTGTTTAACAACTTGATCATGAGCATCACGAAGAGCTCTAAATTTATCACCAGGTATAGTTAATTTACTTCCTAATAAATATTTTTCTGATATAATTCTGGCATCCCATTGATAAGTTGGATTTAATTTTTCACCTTTTTCTTCTTTAGTTAATGGTTGACATTTAGGTTTATTATTTAATAAAATATCCTTCAATAAATATTGGAAATATTTTTGACGATTGAAATATTTATCATTAGCTTTAGTTAAATATTTATCTAAATCAGGAATCAGTTTTGTATCTTCTTGCCCCAAAATTGCTAAACATGAAGCTGGTTCTAATGAACTTTCGTGTTGTAAAGCATATTCATCAACTTTTTTCGAATAAATATCAAATGAAAATGCATATTGTTTGAAAATTTCATTACTATATTGTTCAGTTATTTCTTGTTGTAAATGGTTTTTAATATCTTCTAAATATTTCATTCTTAATTCAGTTTTCAATTTTTGAATTACTCCCGGCTTTTCTTGAATTTCAAGTTTTTTACGAATTTCACCAATTAATTCTTCTTTTTTAGCATCTTCTAACTCAGAAGTTAATCTATTGACATATTCTTCACTATCATAATTACTTATATGTGATTGTATTTTCGTGTTGTCACTAGTATAATAAGTTTGACCTTTAGTTTTTTTAATATCTTCATGAGTAGAAGTCAAGACATAAAGATTGAAAATTATTACTCCCAATACAAGAGTACCCAATATAAGATGCAGTGGTGATAGTCTTCTTAAACTCATTATATACTGGAGATAAAGTACAAGATTGGAATGAAAATTACCTAGATGGAGATGTGAAATGAATGTTGCTGTTTCCTGAAATCTAAATCAAAAAAAGAACCTCCCAAAAATAAAATTATATATATAATAATAATATCTTATAAGATATATTTGGAATGATTCTTAAAAAGAAGAAGAAGAAGAAGAAGGATAATAAATTGGAATTATAATATTTAAGAAAGAGAAAGAAATGAAATAAAATGAAATAAAATGAAAGATTATTTTTATATAATCAATTCAAGTATTAATAAGGAGCAACAAATCAACAAATCAAATCAGCATACAAAATTAAAATCAAAACAAAACAGAAAGAAGAAGAAGAAAAAAATTTTTTTTTTTTTCTTTTTTTTTTTTTTTGCGTGCAAAAAGCTCAAGTTTTGTGTAGTACACGCATACATATACCTACTAATCTAATCTAATCTTCTTCTATAATAAGATCTTTAAACCATCACACATAAATTAATGGTTATTGCATGAAATTTTTAGTAAGAATAACAGCAGCAAGTAACTAATTCTAGTTTAGTATTGGTGATTGTGTATATTTCATACATTATTAGAATTGTTGTTTTTTACAAAGTTATTTTTAGGAAATAGTTCGTAGACACCACAACAACAACTAACTTAAATGTCAAAATTCAACACTAACTGCTATTTTGTAATGTTAAACAGTTGGTCTATAGGATAGATCTTGGATGCGGATATACCGGAGAGGGGGGGCTGACAGGAACGGGAGGAACTAATTTTGTGTTTAAAAGCAATTCAACACAAACAATCAAATTATTATTATCGATGAAAGGGAAGCATTAGTCTCATGATCCTTTGTTCGTTTGTTTGTCCGAATTTCATAGGGCTGAAAATCTCTGAAAATTTCCTTTGTTTCATCTCCCGCCATCATCATTATCTTCACCTTCACACCAAAGGATAAAGAAAATGAAAATATTGCACAAACACGACTCAAAATTGGTAGCTCCATTCAATTGATATCAGACCCTATTAATCATTGACTAACAAAAACCAAATCATTATGTTATTATATTGATTAAAATGATTTATGGCAAACATAGAAGAAAGTATGTAATACCTTGATGATGTAGATAAACTAGAGAGAGTGAGAAAATTCTTGGTGTTTATCTTATTAACAAAGGCAACAAGAAAAAAAATAGAATTGGGCAAATATTTCAAACCTAAAATTTTGCAATCTTTTTATACCAATAGGAAGGGGGAGTTCTAGTAACTTAGTCATATACACAGTTGTTACTGAAATTAAACTAATTCTGTATTGTTGGAAACTTTTACTTAGTAGTAATGTAATTTTTCAATTCCACAATCGATTATAATGTTCCTGCATATAAGCAAGAAGAGTACTTTATTTTTTTTTTTTTTTTGAATTTCTTTTTTTTTTTTCTTTTGTAACTGTTCTCCTCCTCTTCATCTTCGTCTTATTCATTTCTTAATAAAACACCACATCATCATCATCAGCCCTATTATATCATCAACAAACTTTTTACCTTTCTTTCTTTTCACTGGTTTCCCTCAATTAACACATTTACTTTTAATACTACCACCACCACCACCACCACCACCACCACTTCAATTAAACTATTAGACTAATTAAACTTTTCAACTTCTTTCTTCTTTCTTTTTCTAAACCCGTATAATTTTTCATTCATTGGATATATTTCACACATTTTTCATCTATCATCATGTCATCACATCCAGATAGAACTCATCAATTCACTCATTCTAATACTAAAAGAAGAGCATCAATTGTTTATGGTTCAGTAGGTAAAGGAGGATTATATTTACCTTCAGATTTCATCGCCAACAAGGATGATACTAATAACACTTTTGATATTGAAGAAGACGATAATAGTAATGAAACTCAACCTTTATTGCCTGAAAATTTTGGTAATTCTTCTTCGTCTTCAACATTATTATATAATAAGAAGAAATTTAGAAGGAAACTGAGTGTTATTAATCATGAATTGATTGAAGAAGAACGTGAATTATTAAAAGATAATCATATCCCTATTCCTGAACCTAATGGTCCTACTAATTCAATTCAAGATCAAGCAGTTATTGGAGATGATAATGATAACGCTGAAGAAGAAGAAGAAGATGACATCATCAGGGATACATTTGAAAATGCTATTATTAATAAAGAAATTCAATCAACTACATCAACCATTGAATTAAAAAATTTAATTAAATCATCAATTCCATTAGTTTTAACATTTCTTTTACAAAATTCTTTATCTACAGTATCAGTTTTCAGTGTTGGTCATTTAGGTGCTACTGAATTAGCAGCAGTTTCAATGGGAGCCATGACAGCTAATATTACTGGATATGCTACTATTCAAGGTATTGCTACTGCTTTAGATACTCTTTGTCCTCAAGCATTTGGAGCTAAAAAATATAAATTAGTGGGATCATATCTTCAAAAATGTACTGCATTAATATTTGTCATTATGATACCAATTTTCATTATTTGGATATTTTTCGGTTATGATTTAATTTGTTTAATTCTTCCTGATAAAGAAACAGCTAAATTATCAGCAGTTTATTTAAAATATCTTACATTTGGTATGCCAGCTTATATATTATTTGAATGTGGTAAAAGATTTTTACAAGCTCAAGGAATTTATCATATTTCTACTTATGTATTATTAATTGCTGCTCCATCAAATTTAATTATGAATTTATTATTTGTTAAACATATTGGTTATTTAGGAGCTCCCATTGCTGTGGCAATAAATTATTGGATTATGTTTTCTGGATTGATTATATTAACGGTATTTTTTATTAAACCTGAAGATACTCCTCAGGGTTTACATCCAATGGAATGTTGGGGTGGATTTAGTATTAAAGATGCTTTCCATGATTGGAAAAAATTGATTGTTTTAGCTATACCAGGTTTAATCATGTTGGAAGCAGAATTTTTGGCATTTGAAATTTTAACATTAATGGCATCTTATTTAGGTACTATTGCACTTGCTGCTCAATCTGTTGGTACAACAATGGCAGCTTTAACTTATCAAGTACCATTTGCTATTGGAATTGCTTCATCAACTAGAATTGCTAATTTCTTGGGTGCCGGTTTAGGTGATGCTGCTAAAATTACTACTAAAGTGGCCCTTTTATTTGGACTCTTCATTTCCATATTCAATTTCTTGGTATTATTTATATTTCAAACACAAATTGCTAAAGCATTCACTAATGATGAAAAAGTCATTAGTGCCGTGACTAATGTTATGTGGTTAATTGCTCTTATGCAAATATCTGATGCTATGAATGCTAATTCAGCTGGATGTTTAAGAGGTCAAGGTCAAACAAAAATTGGTGGTATTATCAATTTATTCTCTTATTATGTGGTTGGTTTACCATTATCAGTATATCTTTCATTTTATTCACCTTGGAAAGGTTCTTTACATGGCCTTTGGATCGGTAGTACCGTGGCATTAACAATTATTGGATCAGTACAAAGTTATTATGCATTAACCGTTGATTTTAATAAACTTTGTGATGATGCAAGAAAAAGAACTAGTGAAAGTCATCATAATCATGTATAAGTGAATAAAGCTCTTTCGTCCTTTTTTTTTTTTTGGCATACTTTTATTTATTCTTACAAAAGATTCAAAAAAGTATATATGTATATATATATGCATTAATAGACATTATTATTTATAACCAATACGCTTTTCCTGTTTGTAAAAGAAGTTTCTTATCTACAAAGTCCTAGTTGATCTATTTTCTGTTTTTATTTTTAAGAAGGGATACAACTTTAAGAAATGTATTATTAACGATTGATCAAAACTTGACAATGAAAACATTCTTATAATTTAAGTGATTACCAATAGGACTTAAATACTTTTATTGCTTTTTTTTTTTTTTTTTTGGACAACTACTACTTGATGGATTGGTTAAATTAGTTTTATCATTGTGATAGCAACTAGTGATTGTGTTGACAACATATCCAAGCTATATTAGTGAACCCGGACATCATTCACCCTGATTCAATCTCCCAAGAATACTCTTTGTGGTGGAAATCATATTTGTATGTAGTTTAGTTAATTTCTATATAAGATTCTATAGAGTAGAGAAGTGGGGACATTCTCAACACATGAAAATACATTAATTGGTCACAAAACCATAACATCGTACAATGTTATGGACACATAATGTTAGTATTAAAACACACCCTGTCGAAGGAAAGTTAAAGATAAGATCGTATATTGAACAAAAAAAAGTAAGCAAGATAATAAAATAGAGGAATAAAAGACAAATTTATAGTAAAAGAATTTAGTAAAAGAGTAGTAAGAGAACAAGATGAGTCATAATAGGATGAGTCATAGAATAGGATGAGTCATAGAGATCGGTTCATGACACACCCTCCCCAATATTCGTATCTAATTTTCTCTAAATAGTATAAATTTCCCATTGGTTTTCTCTTTCCTCTTCTTCATTATTTTAGTCTATTTACAGTATAGTATCTATGGATGTTTATTGGGTGTGATTTTTTTGAGAGATTATGCGACCAACCCAGGAAACTGATGAAGTGATTGCGAGTTTAGCTAACGGAATACATGTTTTGAGTGAGCTCAATGTTTCCGGTGTATAAGCATGTCGTCCATATATGCATTTGATGATTGGTACTTTTATCAAGAGCCTATTAACCGTTGTTAAATCAACAAAATCTCCTAGGATAAGTATATGAAAGGAAGATTTAATTCAACTTTTCGTATACCATACATTTATAATTATATTTTAATATACACATATATTTATTTATTTATTTATTTTTGTTATATCAACTTGTTAATGTGTCCGTGTAACGACCACGAGTAGTTATTACACAACTGTATTATCCCGGGGGTAATACTAGGCAGGGGTATAATATCTATCAGTGGTAGTTATTATATATAATGACCTTTAGTCCCCCCTTTTACTTTGTTTTTATATTTATATTTAGTCTAGATATGATTCTTCTATAGTAATTTATAATCTTATTTCCCTTAAATAAAATCAACAATTATCTAGTAGTCCTTAATTTTGGGACCACTTTTATGCGAAATTTGGTGGTATTAAACTATTTTTAATTTTTGTAGATTTTGTCGTTTCAAATGAATATGCCAATATATTATGTCTGGCTAATCTTACATCTACTTCGAACAATATTTTAATAAGTGGTTACAGAAAATGTTAAGTATTCATTTTTTTTTTTAATGAAAAGATAATCCCATAGTTATCTTAACAATTGTGTTACAAACTTGGTGTTCAAAACTATCCATTCATTCTATCATCATCGAGACATCAAAATACTGTTTCCACTGACAACAACATACCGCTAATTAGTAGATATTATCACAAAGAAATCACATTTTTAAGAGTTTCTTAACTTCTTAAATTGTTGATTATTAGCAGGATTGTTACCATGACAATAATTACTACTGACGTTAATCTTTTCCAGGAAGTAGCCAAACTTCCATCCGAAATCACTGCTATAATAATTGGTTATTTACCAAAATGTATATTACCCAAGTTATTGTACTTCCCGCTGATTAAGAAAGAAGTGGCATCTGCAATTTTGTCAGATGTTAATATTACAAGGAGCATTTATGTACACAAGGGCAGTGATCTACCAGGTGTTGGCTACTCCGAATGTGACTGTGACCGGTTTAAAATCGAACTTACTGATTTGAAGAAGGGAATTGCTCAATGGAATGTATACCCAAGAGCAATCCATATAGACGGAAATTTTGTATTTGAGAACATTTTAGATACTTTTCCTAGACTTTTGAAGGAAGCTCTGAGTATTAATACTACTTTGAGTGGGCATTACGGACTAGATTCAGAAACCTACTTGGGCCCCTTTTTCAATTCCAATATTAAGTTTGATTCTTTGAGATTGGTTGGTGTTTGGGATGCAGTCACATTACCGTGCATTTCTACAAACGTTCAGGTACGTAACTCCATATTGAACAGTTATCTGATATCTGGTGTTAAAAAGTTGGACATCGATATGGATTCTAATGATAGGGAAATCCAGACTTACGCATTCTCATCTGAGTTGGAAGATTTGCAAATTAAATCTAGGTTCGGGATTCAGGTGAGTCTACCACCAAATTTACGAAAACTATCAATCACGGCATATTTGGCTTCGGCAAGTTTTATATCCGAAGAATTGTCTCATTTAAAGTATTTACAGCTCAAGTTGCCAGAAAATCAGTCATTTGAAGAAACCGGTATAATGGCACCAAATTTAAAGACGTTAGCTTTGATTGATTGTATAAAGTTTTCTAATCTTGATAATTTAAAACAGTTTCAACATTTGAAGCACTTGGTGTTAAAAAATTGTGCTTACCCGATTGGTTTGTTGAATGAAAGTTCTTTTCCTGAGCTAGAAAGCTTTGAGTATGATGGATATGGTTTTGAAGATCCAGAAAATTTTACCGACCCGTTATTAATCTTTCCTACAAATTTAAAACAATTATCAATTGAAGGCCGTAATCTTGTTAGTATTGATTTCAATGCTTTAGTGCTTCCTCATACGTTAATACGATTACATCTTGTGGACTTATCTTTTAATGATGGATACTTTCATTTATGTGAGAATTTGCAATCTGTTCACATCAAGACATCAAGGCTTAGGTTTGAGAGTAGTTTCAAGATTCCTCCTATGGCCGAAGAATTGATATTAGAGGCTGATTATCTAGTTTTTGAAAGCCTGGATTTTATGTATCATTTGCCGAATAGTCTCACACGATTGAGCTTGATCGCTGAAAAACAAGGGAGGATGAGTCCTATTATACAAAAGATTAAATGGCCCTTGGCATTGGGTAGTTTTGAACTAGAGGGTTTTAATATTGATCAGGAAACATTGGAGCTATTGAATTTACAAGAATCTAGACTTCGAGAAATTAGAATCAGTGGGGGTGACATAAAAAGGTTAGATGTTGATCTATTTCCAGTTAGTGTTGAATATCTAACTTTAATAGAAATGGAAATCAAAGAGCTACCTGCATCATTTGAAAGGTTGAAGAACCTACGTAAATTGACACTAATGAGAAATCGGTTGAAAAGAGTAAACCTGGTTAATCTACCAGTATCATCATTGGAAGTTTTAGACATAAGTCAGTGTGACCTTCGTTTGATATCACCATTTGTGGTTTCAATGTTTGAAAAAAAGAATAAGAAAGGAAAACTAAGAATAAGGGCTACAGGAAATTTGAATGTCGATGCTAATGATGTGAGGAAAGTAATCAAAGCAATTAAAGGACTTTATTTAGAACTCAATGAATCTTATGAATGTTTGGGGAGAATTACCCGACCTTATTCCCGTTTGCGTTGTATATTTCGGACTTTTGATCCATATTTTGAAAAATCCGAATCCTCTGAAACGGAAGAGATTGTCTTCGGTCAAGATTCAAACAATCTTCTCCATGGGGATGAATCTGTCCTGGATAAAAAAGATAATGGAACTGGCAACAAAAGAAGAAAAAAACGGTAATTACGAAGATGAATATTGACAGTGCAACCTTATATGAAAGGTTATTCCACTGTTAAACATAGATTATAGCAAACGATGTTTCATTGAAAGAAATGTGGTTTCAAGTTTGTAAAAAGAATATTCCCAAATATGTTTCTGAGATTTTATGATACACCAATATATTATATTACACGATATATATATATATATATATATCAATAATTGATTAATATAAGAATTGCCTTTTTTTTTTTAACTTATAGGCAGAATTCTTTCTTGGTAGGTTAATCTTGTTAGAGAATTTCTTATTGGGAAATGGTTATGAATCTTAAGTTTTTGAAAACAGTGCAATGAGTACATAGATGTAAGAGAATTAACAAGCAGAAGGTAATGGAGCATGCTATTTTGCTTATGACTTTTTCAATAAATGTAAGCTCAATTACTACCAAAAAAGTTAAGAGTCAACTTAATGAGGTTTAAACAGACAGAATTAGAGAATCCATAAAGGTTTGCCGTGCGGCTGTACATGACTACAACAGGTTTGTACAAATGCAATAAACGTGACACCAAAACCGAGTTTATAGAGAATTGATCAAGTAAATTACATCACAGAATGCCCAAGGATCAGACATTTGTTAGTTTAAATGGACTAAAAGATTGGATAGATTGGAAAAAGAATAAGTTGTTTGAATTGGTGATAAGAACTTTTGTTGTAAGATTGAATCAAAAATCCCCTTAAAATGAATTGACGAAAGTGTTGGTTTATGCGACGTTTGTGTCAGGGAAATAGCACCTTGATATAGTCGTGCGTATTAGATCAACAATAGTGAAAAATTTTCACTCATCGAGAGCCAGGAATTAGTATAAAAGAAAGAGAAAAGAAAGATATTTAGGATATTTTCTATATAGAGAGGGAGCTTCAATAGAGACATTTAGTGGGCGTATAACTTCATTTACTCTGTTTCTTGTTTATTACAAATATAACCGATCGTGTACTAGGACTAATTCTCACGAATAATCCGTGTATACTAACAGAAAGTTAAAAATAAAATTATACAATAAATGAAAAAAAAAAAAAAAAAAAAAAAAAAAAAAAAAAAAAAAAAAAAAATTATTCAATTTTGTTATTCATTCTTTTCTTTTTATTTTTTTCATTTCTACAGGTTATTGATTTGGGGTGGTTGTATCATGATGTTGACAGGTATCACAATTTTTAATATATTGTTTTGAAAGTGACCTAAATTGAATCTATGAAACTGATCTATTAATTTAGGGGATGTTGTCTTGCCTTATTTATAATTTTTTCCAGAAATAGTTTCCATTGTTGTTGAGATATTTTTAATATTTTGACCATCCTGTCTGGTTTGACTAAAGGTTTCTTTCAACCAACCCTATATTCTTGTTTTTATCAGGTTTTATATCTGAATAGAAACCTACTAACAATATATATAGTTCTAGCACCAGAATATAATTAATATAATAGAATTGATATTTAATATTGTTATACCAGCTTCAACGTAGACTGTGTTTAAAACATGGTGGCTCCTATTTTTACTCTAAATCTTGACCAACCTTGATCGTATAGAAACAGATTATCGCAAACTAGATTAACTTCACAAGGGGTGGTGGAAAGTCAAATGAAGAAAGATTGCCAGACATCAAATGTATAAATACATTGTCTAGTAGTTTGTATTGTTACTGAATTGACAAGTAGGAATATATGTGTCTTGTATTAGAAAGTTCCCCACCCACCCCCCGCCTGTTTTATAAATGATTATGAATAGTAAGTATCGGTTCATCAAATGTAAAATTACAAAAAAAAAAAAATAGAACCCCATTTGAATTTGATTAGCTATTAATGTAGTTCGAAGTGTCCGTTATTTTGATAGGTTGTTACCCCCCCCCTTGGAAATATTATGGTTTATGGTTTATGGTTTACTTTGTACTGGAGTTTTAGTCTTGGGTAGAGGTTAAACTAATGGATAGTATTTATGTATACCAATAAAATGTATTGTTTAGTAAATTAATATTTCTACAGATTCACGTATCTATACATGCCTACTTCAAAGACTTCAATAGATTTATATCTGAATAAGTTCGATATGACCAATTGGAGAGCAAATTACAAGTTTGCAAACAAATTTAATTCAAAAAGTAGTTTGTCAATGCAACTGTAATTGTACTTTTGTCAATTTAGTTTGATTGCCAGTTAATCTTGAAATTCTCTAACTCTCTGTAACATTTTCAAAGTCTGATTTTCTACAGATGATATTTGATAAGAACACAATAAACTCTTTGATACAATCCTATATTATATGTCTATTTAACTTAGTAATTCTCTACGAATTTCTGGACCAATTAGAGGATGAAATCTTTGTCTTACTGTTTCCAATAAGAAATCTTTTTGATCATCGGTAAGATCATTTTTATAACGAGTAGCAAATGATAAAAATGCTTTATGCCATACGACTGGTAATTGAGGTCCATTATTAGTACTAGTACTAGTACTTGCATTAGCATTAGCATTAGCATTAGCATTAGCTTTTTGGTCTTGATCAATATCCATATTTTCATCTTGACTAATAGTAGCATTTCTAAATCTCATGAAATAAAATACTAATTCATCTAAAGTTTGATAAGGTAAAGCATATTTTTTTTCAATTAAAACTCTAATGAAAACTGTTGTAGCAGGATTAAAATCTCTAGTTAATAATTGAGTTAATGCAACTGATGAATGTAATACTGGAACAGAAACTTTCGTTAATACTGAAGCAGCAATAGTAGCTTCACGTACAGTACAATAACCATCGACTAAAGGTAATAAAAATCCTTTGAAAAAAGCTCCTGGTTTATATAATGATTTTTTTAAGGCTCGATAAATATGATAATTTAATGAATGATCATCAGAATTTTCAATAGAATCACGGAATCGAGGTAATAATATTGTTTCAATGAAAATTGTTGCTTCATTACTAGATAAATTCGAAACAAATAATTTTGTTGCTTCATAAGTGGCATGAGGAGTCCAATTATTTGGATTTGTAACGTATAATACATCTTGCCAATTTTTTAAACTTGGTAAAATTTTAAATAATTTAGGTAATTTACCATGAGTATAAGTTGATAATATTTGACCAATTTTTTCATAAGCTAAAATGACTTTTGGTGGTAATAACACTGCATCTTCATGATTGTTGTCTCCTGTGATGGTTTGTTGTTGTTGTTGTTGTTGAGATTCTTTTTCTTGAATTTTGGCTAAAATTTTATCAGCTAAATTTATTGTTGGTTGAAATTGATTATCATCATTATTTTCACCATTAGATTGGAAATATTTATTAAATAATTCTGCATCTTTTGCATCAACTTCAGCATCTTCTTCATCATATACTATTTCTTCAACTTCTTCTTCTTCTTCTTCTTCTTCAAGATCAGAATACTCTTCTTCGTCTTCGTCTTCATCTTCGCTGTCTATTTGTTGATTTTTAAATGATTGAACAAATGAAGGTTTATTTTGTGTTTCATCTTCTTGTTCAAGTTCATCTTGTTGTTCTTTTGCCAATTGTAAAATCTTTCTTGAACTAGAAGCATCTAAAAATCCTTCACCATCTTCTTCTTTTTCATCATCATCATCATTGTTACGTTTTTGTTTTTTTGATGATTTATTCTTCTTTTGTGATGATGATGATCTTGGGATTGTTCTTAAATTCCCACCTTGGGATGAAATATCTTTTAATAATGGGTTATGACGTTGTTTTGTTTTAGTTTCACTAGTTGTTATCTTCCCCATGATATTTGGTTATATATGTATATATGTATATATGTATATAAGTTGGTACTTAATCAATTAATGATTGATGGTTGATTGATGGTTGATTGATGAAATGAATACAAAAAAAAAAAAAAATTTTATTAAAGTTCCCGCATCGCATCGAATTTGAATTATTCTTTCTTTCTTTCTTTCTTTCTTTTTTTTTGGAGCTCCTTTACCCATAATCATCATCATCATCAATAACTATAATTTGAATACGGATATGCTCTTACAATCCAGATTCTATCTAATTATATATATTGTTTAACTAGCATATATATATATATATATATATATCATCTTACTCTTTCTAGCTTAATTCATTTAATAAATCTTCATCATATTCAATTTTTATAAAAATTGAAGAATAAACCAATTGTTCACCTAATAAATCATTTAAATAAATATATCTATACCCTTGTTTTAAATAATTTAATTTTGTTACTAATATACCTATAGGGAAAATTTCTCCTGAATCAGGATAATTTAATGAAGTTGATGCATAAACAATAAATTTTATAAATATTAAATCATTTAATGTTATAATTGATCCACTAAATTTACTATTAAAATTTGGATTAAATCCATTTTCACCAATTATTTTCGTTGTCCTAATAGTATCACTATTAGTAATACTTGTTGTTGTTGTTGTTGTTGTTGATGATGATATGGATTCATTGGTATTATTATTATCCCATTGAATATTTTGAGCACCAATAATTTCAAATGATATATATGGATTAATTGCTTGATCTTTATAATCATCTTTAGGAAATTTTGGTAATTGATGACCACTAATAATTTCAAAATTAAATCGAATTACTTTACAATTATTATTATTATTATTATTAATTATTGAAGATTTATTAAAATCATTAGTTGATTTTAAAATTGGTTTCCTTAATAATTTTGGTTTTAATACATATCCTTGGAAAATTTTATTTTCAAATAATGATTCATTTAATTGTTGACCTAAATCATAAGTTTGCCAATTTGTTGCCACCATTTGTACTCCATGAGACCAATAAGGTAATGGATTAAAATTTGATGATTTTAATCTTGTTCCTGAAGGATAAACTCTCATTAAATAACGACGATTATGTTTATTTAAAGAAATTTTTTTATCATCATCTTTAATCATTCGATTAATAGATTTTTCTCCTAATGAAAAACAATGATTAAAAGTTTTAGATTCTGGTAATGAAAAATTACGAAATTTTATTCCTTGAGTATATATACCAAGATCACTTAATTCATTTATTATTTTAGGTGATTTATTTCCTTTTCTTCGTCTCATAATAAATGATGATGATGATGATGATGATGTATTACTATTATTATTGGATTTATTAATTTCATTATCTTCACTTAATGAAGTTGCAGTGGTGGTGGTGGTGGTGGTGGTTGTGGTTGTGGTGGTGAAATTGCCATTTTCAGTTTCTACTAAATTTTGAAATGATGTTGTTTTTTTCACTTTAATAATAAATTTATGTTTCAATTGAGTTGGTGATGGTAATACCATTGAATCAATATCAATTGGAGCAATAATCATATTTTCACCAAGAATATCTTTTAAAATATTAACAACTTTAATTTGACATTCTGGTGAACAATGAATTTCTAAACTAAGTATTAATGGCCAAGGTGATACAATAAAAGCAAATTTTTTAATTGCTTTAATAACATTAATAAAACTTATTGGTTTAGTAAAAGTTCTTCCATGATTAACTATTGGTTCTGATTCATTCTTAACATCTGAACCAGTATCATTACTATCGCCATTCCAAATATCAATTTCAACACATCGACATCCACGTTGTAATGTTCTAATATATCCTTCTACTGATGAATCACCAGCAACTTGTCGACCAGTTAAATAAGTATTATGAGATGATGAAATGAAATATTCATTTAATGGATAATCATAATAATTGTTGTTACTATTATGAGTGATTTCACGATATGGAGTTGAATAACTTGATAATAAATATTCATTTAAACTTTCTTTATTCCATCCATTATCAATATTACAATATTTTTGGAAAATTAAATTAATGGTATTATCATCAAAATTATCTTTTTGAATATTAATAATAAAATTTTTAATATCATTAAAATTTAATACATTTTTATTTTTTGCTAATGAATCCCAAATTTCTTGTAAATCTTTCCGATCTTTAAGTATTGAAACAAATTGTTTAAATTGTTCAAAATTTAATCCTTTTTCAAATGAGGGACTATTGATAAGTTTATCTGTTGTTGATGATGTTGATAGTAATATTACTTGATCAAAAATTTGTTGTAAATGATTGGTATTGACATTAATATTTAATCTTTTGGCATATTTTAAAATATCATTAAAACTAAGAAATTCTCTAACATGTTTATGAGATTTCTGACCATCACCATAACCATCACCATTATCATCACCATCATCATCATTAGTTGGTAATTCTTTATTTAATAACATTTTAATATAATTTTCATCTAATTCATTTATATCAATTAAAAATTCTTTGGCCAATTGTGAACGTAATTGTTTTAAATTATAAATTGCCAGAATCAATTTTTTAAAATCATGATTATTATCAGTAATTAAATGTAATGATTTTAAATTATTTTTTTTTTGATTAAAATAAATTATTGTAATCCAATTATTTTCAAGTTTTTGAGATATATTTAATTCTTCACGATATCCACTACCTTCATTTTGAATATATATTGATTTAATATCATCAAGAAAAAATTCATGAGTAGTTCGATTAGATATTGATAATCGATGAAGAGTTGAAGTTGTTATTGTTGATGTAGTAATAATTGTTGAATTAGATAATAATGGAGTATTATTAATGATACTTTGAGGTAATAAACCTGAAGTTGTATTGGTAATTGAATTGGCCATTCTCCAAGAAAATTTAAAACATGAAGGATCAATCCAAAATAATATTCTTTTCTTTGATTTATGAGATATTTTTAATAATGGCATTCCATCATTAGTAAATATATTACCAATTTTAATATTACCAATTGATTTAGATATTTCTGGACGTAATTCAATTTGATTTTCTAAATATAAAGAATCAGAATCGGTGTGATGTAGAATTTGACTTCGTTGAATAGATTTCCCTCGTTTAGGAATGCTATTATTAGATGAACTTGATGTCATTGTGGTGGCGGTGGCGGTGGTGGTGGTGGTGGTATTCTCATTAATAGGAGACCCACCATTGGTCAGTACAATTGATCTTGAATCATTAATATTATCTGATGATTTATTAAATCGTAATAATTTTTTAAAAATATTCTTTGCTGTTGAAGATTTAGTATTTGATGATGATGATGATGAAGGTTGTGGTGGTTGTGGTGGTGGTGGTGGTGACTGTGGCAGTAGTGGATCAATATTATTATCATTAGATCGTAAATGACTATAAATATTAGGTAAATCAGATTTAATTGGAGAATATGATGAAGGTGAAGATGATTTTTGAAGTAATAATTGTGATTTAGGAGGCAGTCCTGTTGGAGAATAATATAATTCTGAAGGACTTAATTCATCATTACTTTGATTGTCATTATCGTTATCACCTTGATTACTATCAATTGAATTTCGAGAATTTGATAATTCAAACATTATTTTCTGTTCTTTTCCAATTTGTGAATAAATAATAAGATTAAACTAGATAGAATTAAACAGTTAAGAAAGAACTACTACTAGTAGTAGAAATGTGGTATGAGTAATGATTGAAAGTAGTCAATTCAAATTTACTTTCATTTGCTTTCTGTTCCTTTTTGACAAGTCGATTTAAAATTAACAAAAAAAAACAAAAAAACAATTATTACACAAAACTGATTAAAAAAAAAAAATTGGGAATCTTCTTTTTACTCCTCATTGATTATAATAATAATAATCAATATCCATTCAATATCAATCAAGAATTGATTCATTTATTTCTTCTCTTTTGAATATATACCTTCTATAAAACATTTCCTTTTGCAGGGTAGGGTTGGATAGGGTAGAGTAGAGTAGGGGGTAAACCCCCTACCCCCCTACCCCCCCCTTACACCTTTACAACTCTAAATCATCATCTAATCTAACATCCATTTTTGCTTCTTGTTGTAAATATTTCTTTACTTCATTAACGGTATATTCACCACGATGAAATATACCGGCACCTAAAGCAGCATCAATTCCACAATCCATTTCAAAAACTTGTTGAAAATGTTGAGGATTTCCTGCACCACTACTAGCAATAACTGGGATTGATACATGAGATTTAATTTGTTGTAATAATTGTAAATTAAATCCTTTATTTGAACCATCATTATCGATTGAATTTAATAAAATTTCTCCAGCACCTAATTTTTCACAAGCTAAACATAATTCTAATGCACCTAATTCATGTAATTTTCTTCCCCCTTGAGATGTTACTTGATAATAACAATATTGTTCACCATTTGGACCATATTGTAATGGATCAATGATTTTTATAGTTTCCATTGTAGTATCCAATTGAGGATTTTTAATATATTTACGTTTTGGATCAACTGATATAACTACAGCTTGATTACCAAATTTAGAAGAAATAGTTTCAATTGATGATGTTCCTAAAGGAATTTGATTATTGGCATAATAATTTTCAGCAATAATTACTGCATCTGATCCAATACTAATTTTATCAGCTCCTGATTGGAAATATAAATGAGCAATATCAACAGCAGGAATAATTTTTTTAGTTTCAGAATCATATAAATCTTTAATACCTCCACCAACAGTTAATGGAACAAATATTGTTTCAGCAGATTTACGTAAAACTTGTAACATGGGTAAATCTTTTAAAGGAGAATTACGAAATGAAGTAATATTTAAAAATGTAATTTCATCAGCTCCTTGATTATAATATTTTGTAGCTAATTCCACTGGTTTACCTAAATTACGAACTTGATTAGAATTTTCTGAAATTTTTGATGATGATGATTGTTGTTCTCGAACATTATATTGATCACCTTTAGTAACTACTAAATCACCATCATCATTAGTTCTAACATCAAGACAAGCAATAATTCTTCTTGTTAAACCTGTCAATGTTGTTTCAATATTCAAATCAGTATTACTTCTAGAGTTCTTATTGCCGTTGTTGTTGTTGTTGTTGTTGTTGTTGATTGGGGGATATTTTTCACCATTTAAGAAATGTTTAATAATTTTTAATCCAACAATACCAGATTTTTCAGGATGAAATTGAGTAGCAAATAAATTATTTTTCGATATAGCCGCAATAAATTTTTCTGATCCATATTGACTAATAGCAAAATCCCAACCATTTAAACTTAATTGTGGAATAATTTTATTTTCAATATCATTATTTTTAATAATTGCTCCATAAGAATGAACAAAATAATATTTATCAATTGTATTTAATCCATATAATGATAAATCTTCAAATTCATTATTACTATTACTATTATTATTGTTGTTGTTGTTGTTGTGGTGGATTATATTATGAATTTTATTCCAACCAATATGAGGAACAGATTTTTTAATCCCCTTTGATTTAAATATTGGATCATTATTATTAAATTTATATAATTTTAAATCATTATTATTATCTAATAAACCTAATCCATTAATTTCGGGATTTTCTTCAGATTCAATGAAAAATGATTGTAATCCAACACAAATCCCCATTAATGGACGATCTTGATTAATATAAGATTTAATATGATTAATTAAACCTCTTTTATAAAGTTGTTGAATAAAATAACCATAATTACCAACACCAGGGAAAATCAATTTTTCAATTTCAAATTGATAATTAATAAAATCTTGTTCATTATGAATGAATTTAATAATATAATTTGGATTAATACGTTTAATGGCATTAGAAAGTGATTGTAAATTACCACTTTCAACATCAATAATATGAATTATTTTTGTCATTAGTTTAAACTTGGGAAATAAATAAATAAATGAATGAATGGATGAATGAATAAATAAATAAAACTAGTTAGTTTAAGATGATTTGGTGGTGGGATGGGATGGAAGGGGTGGGTGGGTGTTGATCTTCTTTTATAATTGAATTAAATTGAATTGAATTGAATAAAAGAGTGTGTTGAAATTTTTTTTTTTTTTTTTCTATTCTTCTTCTTCTTCTTCTCCCATCAATTCTCAAATTATGACTCAGAGAAAAACAACAAGAAGAAGAAGAAGAAATCTTTGACTTAATATTCAACCTATTAATTCCATCAAATTATCAATCTTTCTTGTGTTTCTTTCAATAAATAAATAAATAAATAAGTATATAAATAAATAAATAAATAAATAATTAAGCATTTTCTTATTAACTATTTTCCAGTGAATTTTTCCCTCCTTGTCCTTCTCCTCCTCCTCCTCCTCCTCCTCCTTTGGTAGCTCTAATTTGTACACCAAAATGAATACTTTCATCATCAAGAGCTTTAATATTATCACCAGCATCCAGAAAATAATCACAATATAAATCAAATTTTCCTAATACTTCAAGTAATCTCATTGAAACAAATTTTGTAGCAAAACTATGTAAATCCAGTTTTGAACTTAATAAAGAAATACCAAATTTAACTGATCCACCATCATTATCATTGCCATTGTTTTTGAAAACTTTATTTAATTCTTTTAAAATAATTTCAAGAAAATTAGTAATACTATTAAAATGTTTACTAATACCATAATCTTCATTATTTAAAATTTCTGGGAATTGATTTTTGGAAAAATATTTTAAATTAAATTCATGAAAATTTTCACCACCAAAATTTATACAATCTAAATTTAATATACCTCCAGGTTTTAAAATTCTATAAAATTCCGAAATTAAAGTTTTATAATTATTTAAATTAATTTGAATAATTAAATCTGATGAATGAATCATATCAAAATTATTTGAATTAATTTTAATTATTGATTGATTAAAATATTCAAAATTCATTGGTTTTGTTGAAAAATTTTTAGAAGGATTAGGAATTTCATTTCGATTAATTTTTAAAAATTTATTTGATTGATTATCAATTATTCTAATTAATTTAATTAATTTTTCCATTGATAATAAATTATAATCATTAAATGATTTAAATAATAATTTTTTAATATGATTATCAAATAATTCTTTATCACTAAATTGAAAATTTATTTTTTGATTTAATTTATTGATGATTTTTTTTTCAAATTGATAATATTTTTCATAATTTTTAATAAGATTTAAATCTTCATTATAAATATTTGATTCAATAACTCTTACAAATGGAATTGTAATAGCAAAATACCAACCAAATTGAATCAGATTAGATATATTATAAAGAAATACTTTCACAGTTTCAGGATTTTTCAATTTCATATTATTATTATATTTATCAAATAATTCTTTTAATATATCTTTATCAATTAAATGATTATTATGAAATTTAGATATAATATCTAATCGATATTTTTCTAATAAAATATATTCATAACAAATTTTCGTAATGGTTTCTACTAATAATTTCATTTGACCTTGAGAATCTTGTTGTTCTTTATCATCTTTAGTTTCATTAATTGTTGTTGTTGTTGTTGTTGGTGTTGTTGGTAATTTATCTTTTTTCAAAATATATAATGCTTTAGCAGTATTTTGAAAAATTTCTTTAAATTCATAAATTTTTTTTTCAGTTTCATTAAGAATTATTTTTGAATCTTTAATTTCAGGTAATTGCATAATATATCTAATAAAATTAATAAAATTCATTTGTATTAATTCTTCATGATTATAAAATTGTTCATCATCATTATCATCATTATTATTATTATTATCATCATCATTATCATCATTATCATCACCACGACTAATGTTATTTTTTTCTTCTTGGAATTTTTGTTTTATTAAATATCGAAGTAAATATCTTAATGGTCCATATAATTGATAAGCAAAAACACTTTCTGTCATGGTTAAATGATAAGAATTTGTTGTATTAATATTATTACCATTAGCATTAGCATTTCTAATAAAATCTCGAGCATTTTTTTGTTTAATTATAAATTTTAAAAGTAAATGATATCTAATTGTTGATACATTAATAGCATCACCTTGATGATATTCACTTAATAAATCAAGAAAACTATTATAACGGAAAACTTGATAATTGGGTGCAAAAAAATTACTTTCAATTCCTTCAGGTGTATTATAAACTGATAAATCAGTAATTACTTTAAATGGAGGTAAAACTGATGATGGATTTTCTAAAAGTGTTGGTTTTGAATTTGATTTTGGATTTGTCTTTGGGTTTGGGTTTGTATTTGGGTTTGTATTTGGTGATGACAATGACGTTTTATCAGAATAATCTGGGAAATAAGATCCATCAACTTTAGATCCTGATACTGATGTTGATCTTGATCTTGTTCCTGATCTTGTTCCTGATGTAGAACCAGGTGATTCAATTCCTCCAGGCAGTGAACTTATACTTTCTTTTCTTTTAGATGTAATAATTGAATTATTACTAGTATTAAAAAATGATAATTTCCTAAATTTACTATTTAATGATGAATTATCTTTAGTTAAAGAATTTTGTGAATTTTGACTTAAACTTGATGTAATTGAAGTATTTCTATGAAATGCTTGATTTTGATTATATTGTGATTGTGATTGTAATGGTGATTGTGATTGTGATTGTGATTGTAATGGTGATGATGATAATGGAGTGGAAGAAGTAGATAATGTTGAATTTGATCGATGTCTCCTTAAACTTTTTGTTGTTGTTGGTGGTGGTGGTGGTGGTATAGCTAAACTAGTAATATTAGGGTTACTACTACTATTACTATTACTACTACTACCACCAGTTGTAGTTCCAGATTTATTAGAAGTCAGATTTGATCCTGATCTTAATGCTTCACCATATTTTGATGCAATCATTGTAGCTTCTTGATTAATATCTTCTTTATATGGTAATTTTTGTTGTTGTTGTAATGGTTCTTCTAATACAGATGGAGATGAATTAGTTTTTATTACTTTTGTTGTTGGTGAAATATCTTGTTGTTGTTGTTGTTGTTGTTGTTGTTGTGATGGTAGTTTTCGCCTTTGATTTGAATTATTATTTGATTTATGACCAATTCGTTTATTACTTTTATATCTTGAAGAAATTGAATTTGTTGTTAGAATAGATTTATTATCTTCTTCTTCTTCATAATCATCATCATCTTCTTCAGTATATTCTTCTTGTTCATTCATTTCTTCATCTATAGTTAATTCCAATTGACCAGATTTTGTTGTTGTTGTGGCACCACCACCACCACTACTACTACTACTACTACTTCCACTACTTTGACTCAGTTTCTTCTTTCGTTTAGATTGTTTTTGTTTATCTTTTTGTTTCAGTTTTTGTTTTTGTTTTTGTAGTTTTTGATTAGTTTGATATGAAACTGAAGGAACAATAAAATAACTCATAATGATTTTGTTTGGAGAAAGTAAGTACTGAAGGAATGAAGGAATGAAGTTATATTATTTGTTTCACAGAACAAGGCAGGAAGAACTAGTTATTGTTGTTGACAGTGTTGTTGTAATTTATTAAAAAAAAACAGTGAAAAAAAAAAAAAAAAAAAAAAAAAGTTGATTAGATTAGCATATGGTAAAATTAATGAATTAAATTAACATTAAATTAAATTAACATTGTATTTAATTTGTGTTACTAAGTGGGAGAAAGGAGAGAAAGAGAAAGGAGAAAAGTCGTGCGTGGCGTGGGTGTCGTGTAAATAGTACCAATTACATGGATTGATAAAGTTATTTTAATAATAATTATAATAATAACCAGTAGTACCAATAGTACCAGTAGTACCAATAGTAATTGTTGTTCTAATATTATATTCTGTCAATAAACTAATTATTAATCTATTGGCTATTATTATTATTATTATTATTATTAGTTAGTTAGTTAGTTATTTATTTTGATCTATCAAATCATTCTAATTTTTTATGTTTCCATTCTAATTTTGTTTATCCATTGATAAAACTAATAATTAATATTCATTAATAAGAGGAAACAAAAGAATTCTTTTGTTTATTAAAACAACTCCTAAAAGGGCCACCAATCTTTCTTTCTTTCTTTCTTTCTCCATAAAAAAAAAAGAAATATGCCTACTAAATTCTCTTATTCTTATTATACAAGTTAATATATATATATATTTTGACGATCCTGCATACTTCGTCATTATTCACACTTTCCCAAAATGTGTTAATACTTTGAATATTATAATTATATGTGTTAAGAATTGGTTGTGCTGTTATCAACTCAAGTCTTACTATATAAACCTTTACACTTTCTTCTACATTTTTTATATATTTTTTTTATATATATTGGCTTTTTCTTTTTAGAATCAATCAATACTTTTTGTTATCATTTAGATACATCTTTCATTCTATTAATAGATTATATTTCTATCAAATCAAATCAAGACACATTCAAGTGCCAAAAAAAGGTTATAGAAGGAACTTCAGAAAATTAATTTTCTGATCAATTATATTAGTCGAAGAAGTAAATTCAAAGTCATAAAAAAATCTCAATTGATTCAAGAGTTAATAAATTAAAGTGTTCATAAAAATCATAAAAATCATAGAAAAAAAATCCAACAAAAACCCATAAAAAAAAAAAAAAGAAATAATAATTTTATACACATTTTTTAAAATACACTTACACAAATTTAGCTGCAAAATAAAATAATACTACCACAAAAAAAAAAAAAATGTCATTCGAAAAAGCTGAAGACATTCCACTCCCACCAGAATCATCTGAGCCATCGGGATCCAGATCACTGGAAGACGTCATGCTGATGTTCAAGGTTTTAAAAGAATCAGTCGAAGTCATGAATCAATCCGTCAATGCCAAACTTGCGGATATGAATGACAGAATTACAATTCTTGACAATAATCAAAAAGCTTTCATGCCAAAAAACAAGAAAAAAGATATCGGAAATATTCTTCATAAACAAAAGAAAGAAGAAACTGATGTCAAGGATATTAAAACGGTGGTTGGTGAAGAAAAAGAAGAGATCCATCAGGTTGAAGACTTTGTGTTGAAAGAACAACAAGAGTTACGTGATGTCGAGAAGACTGTCTTGAAAGAAGAGGAAGACTTACAGAAAATTCAAGAATCCATTACAAAAGACGCAGAGGAGGTACCAAAAGTTGAAGAATCAACCACGAAACAAAAACAAGAGTTACATCAAGTGGGTGGAGAATTTTTATTTTACAAAGGGATCAAAAGGTAAAAAGAAACTTGAAGAAGAAATCAATCGTATCGGGGTGAAAAATTGAATGCCCAACGAGAAAGTAATCAATACCCCTCGGGATCCATATCAAACTACAACCACGGGTTCTGACCAGAGATTCAGATCCCAACAACCCAACATTGGAAATACATTGGCGCAGGATCTAGCATTAATCCCAAATTTAGATCCAGAAATTTCCCGATTGATCAAGGGGTATTTACCTTTTATTACCTTACATGAGGTAAACATTATTGGAGCCCCAGTTGGAAAACCATCAAACTTCCGACCAGATCTAGTCATCCACAACCCAAAGGATCCTGAAAAGATCCAAAAAAAACTTATGCGACTTCAATCGTATATGCAATTATCACTCGCTCCATATCATCTCTACCCGATGATATTGGAACCATATTTGCAGGGTAAGATACATTGGTTACATGGAGGACGCCAAGAAAAGTCCAGCCAATGGCCAAGAATATAGTTACATCGACATCTTGATCGCATTTGTCAAGGGGGGTCTCAATTGGAAGTAGGTAATGCAAATGCACAAGTTGAGTTGTTTAAAATTATCCCCATTCCAGGTCAGACAGTCGGGGATTTTATTGACGCCATACAAGGAAAGTTATAGGCAATTGAAACAATACAACAACGGTTTTGACTCCGTTCGAGCACACGTTTTCTCACATCTACATAAATATTTCCCCGAGAAGATATTCGAGGCAGACTGGTTGTCAAAACCAGAATCCAAATTTTGGACCGATCTCGACTTAATGGTTGGGCTGGCGATTTTCCAGCCACCAGCCACCAGCCTCTTCACTGAATATTGATGCTATTAATGTCATTCCATCATCTTATAACAACAACCAACAACAATCGTATGACAGGAACAACAACCAACAATCATCATCTAATCGAAATTTGAATTATAAATTGAAAACATTTTATCCGAAGCCATTCGACAAACCAAGATTTGATAAACCTCCATATAGAAATGATCAAATTTATTATCAAAACACTTCAAACTCCTCCATCAAATACAACCCTAGAGGATATAATCCTTTTAACAATAATCAACAAAAAGGCAAACCACCTTATTCCAACCATATAGAAGAAGAGGATATGTTTGGAATAAGGGTAAAAGATCACAGAAGATTTATGAATTATCAATTGACCCTGAAACACAGTTAGGACAAATTGTTAATGATGATGATACTGTTGAATCACAACTATACCAAGTAAATTTACTGGAAGAAGATGAAAATGATAACCATTTTGAACAACCCGTACCTGAAGAATCTTTAGATGAACAAGAAGATGACGAATTTGATTTTCAGATCAATGATCTTCAATTATATGAAATAAATGTCACTGACATTACATCCAACGGGAAAAACAAAGCACCTAGAATACTTTTGGATAGTGGTGCAGAAGCAAATTTCGTTGGTAAAGAAATCCTCCCATGGTTGGAAGAAAATGGTCTTTTTTTTTTAGTGTCACGAAGTTACGAAAAATTGTAATATAACAGCAAGAACGGCATCTAACTTTTCACACACAATTGAATTTGTTGTTATAGTCAAAATTTTTTTTGGCGTATTTTTAGAATTTTATATTATGGATGAATTAAACAAAATTATTATCGGTCGTCCCACTTTACAAAGTTGGAATTACCATTTAAATAACGAAGGGGGGAATTCATCCTGATCAACAACCAAAGATATCATATTCATTCACTTGAATTGCAAAGTGAAAAATCTTTGGAGCAAATTAGAAAAAAAAAAATTGAAAACCGAATTCGCAACAAAATACCCGAAATTATTCGAGACCAAGTTGCGTCCACCACCACCACCACCAAGAGACTTTCAATATAAAATTCAACTCACCGACCACACTCAAATTTATTCAAAACCATATAAATGCAATCAAGAAGAACAAGCTCTTATCAAAGATTTCATCCATGAGAAATTAGAAGCAGGCGTTTTGGTACCAGCTCCAATTGATGCTTGGTTACATCCAATATTTCCAATCAGAAAAACCAGTGCTAATCAATCCTCCACCAAAATAGCAGTTGATTTAAGACGTCTCAATAAGGTCACAGTACGAATGTATAATTATCCAACAGATACAAAAGATCTTTTATCAACGTTATCAGACTCCAGTTATTTCAGCGTCCTTGACTCGAAAAAAAATGCATTTTATCAGGTAGCTATACATAAGGATAGTATCAAATATTTCGGTATCTCAACATCCGAGGGAAATTATTGTTTCACAACGTTACCGTTTGGAGCAATCAATTCCTCAACAATATTTACTAACTTTGTCAGACAAAATCCTAGAAGGGATTCCACATATATTTATATATATATATATGGATGATATCCTTATTCATACTAAAAATTTGCATGAACATGTGTCATTACTTAGGACGATTATGGAGAAACTCAATGAGCACCAGCTCCAAATGAATTATAACAAAATGCAATTATTAACAACAAAAATTAATTTCTTAGGTTACACCATTCAGGCGAATAAAATATCACCACATATCTCAAAAAATTCAAGCAATACAAAATTGGGAATTGCCCACTACCACCACCACCACCACACAAATCAGAGCATTCGTGAATTTCAGCAACCATTTCAGAATATTTATCCCAGAAATAGCAAAATTCACGAACCCATTAAATGAGTTGTTAAAGAATAATAATGGGAAAAACATAAAGATTGAACACACCCAGGCATCCATTGATGGCTACAAGGTATTGAAACCCGCCATTATTGGATTGCCCACACTTCAACTATATAATCCCAATCTACCAACCATCATTTTTTACTGATGCTAGTCACATGGTGGTAGTAGGAGGCTATTTGTGTCAACCAACCTTTAGAAACGATAAAAAAAAAAGTCCTTGTCCCAATTGCATTTTCATCCCATAAATTAACAGAAACACAAAGTAGATATGCTGCTATGGAAAAGGAACTTTTTGGCAATTATTGTTATATTGGAAAAATTTAGATATCACTGCAGCAATATAGTAGAGATTTATACAGATCATCAAAGTTTAGTATCATACCTTAGATAAGAAAACTACTCCACCACCCAGAGTTGCTAGATTCTTAGACTTGATTGGTTCCTTTTTTTTTTTTTTCTCCAAAAGTCTATTACCTAAGAGGGAAGGAAAATTTCGTGGCCGATATCATTACAAGATATCAAACTCAAAATATTAAGGAATTAGTAGATGAAGACAAAATATTAGGGAAAACATTTTCAGTCAAAAGAAACTTAAAACAACCATTGGTATCAAGATTGGAAACTATTGAATTAGAAAATCTTAATGAGTCACAGGTTCACAAAATTCAAAATTCAAAAGTCACTAGAACAACAACAACAACAGCAACAACAACAACAACAACAAGAATTGGAAGACAACAATGAGGAGTTACCTTTTCAGCTGTTTAAATTAATAAATGATGAGTTACATATCATCATTAATAATCAACTTTTAAAAATACCTCCCAAGACTGGAATACAACGATATTTGTCAAACAAATTCATGACAAATACCACCCATCAACAACAGTAACCGACTACTTATGCACACTTGCATATTGGCACCCTGATCATCTATTAATTGCTACAAACATTACGAATAAGTGCCACTATTGCCAACTAAACACTTCAATTTGTGAGGCCATCAGGGCCATACCGACCACTTGAACCACTCAAGGCATTTAACAGATGGGGAATGGACTACTCTGGACCATACTTCAATACAGTCCAACACAGGTACATTAATAGTAGCCGTGGAATACGTCACTGGTTTAACTATTGTAGTGCCAACATTGCACAAAGACACCAACCAAGCCATGAATCTTGTGCAAACGATTATCCTGATTATGTCAGCACCTACTGAGATTGTCACTGACCAGGGTGCCGAATTTTCTTCAGATGCATTTAAAGCTTTATGTGAACACAATCACATCAAACATCACACTACTTCAGCACACCATCCCCAAGGAAATGGAAGAGTAGAAAAAGTAAATCACTTATTGAAAAAAAAGATTTTGAAGGCATTAACTAATGATACCATGCAAAGACTGGGATTTGAAATTATATAACGCTTTAAGAATTTATAATGCTACTCCCTACAATTTTCAACTACATTCCACTTTATCGATCAACACCATAACTTAAATCAATTACAAAAAGATTTAATTGAGAATTTGCAAAGAGAATTGCTCCCCCGCCCCCCACCCCCCCTTCCCCCAGAGGTCCAATCTACAGAAGAACATGAAGACAACTTAAATAATGAACAACAAGAAGAAGGCAGAGAACAACAAATTTCAAGGGAAGAACAAGAATATGGCAAAGATCTTGTACATTTAAGAATTTATGAATTGGAAGCAATAAAGAGAACTCGCAAGGTACACACAAATTTGAAAACACAAAGAAATGCAGTTCAAAATATATTAAAGGAACCATATGGAATTCCAGCACCTTTTTTCACAAAAGGACAATGGGTATATAGAATTATAGAACTACTAAAGCATGTAAATATGAATCAAATTTTGATGGGCCCATACCAGCCAAGTTCAAGTTCAAAGGAGTGTATTAGGCAAAAGGTGCATATAAATTGAGAGACATCATTGGAAGAGAAAAAGGGAATTTATAATCAAGATCAGTTGAAAGTTAGCATATTCATCAGACAACGATCCAATACAAGTTTTTAGTTCTTTTTTTTTTTTTTAATAAAGAATATGATCGGGTACAACAAAAATTGTTAGATAAAATGCAAGCGGAAAGAGATTATGAATTAAGCTGCTTGTCATTGCAACAATTGTTAGATAAAATGCAAGCGGAAAAGGATTATGAATTAAATTGTTTAACATTACAACAATTACACAGGCAAAGAAGATTACTTAATATATCCAACTGTCTCGACTCCAAATCTGAAAACAACTTGTTAATCATTGGAGGAAAGGGTAGATGACGATCCTGCATATTTTCGTCATATTTCACACCTTTCTTAAAATGTGTTTAATTATCCCAACATTATTCAATTATACGTGTTAAGAATTGGTTGTGCTGTTATCAACTCAATTTCACACTATATAAACCTTTACACTTTCTTCTACATTTTTTATATATTTTTTTATATATATATATTGGCTTTTTCTTTTTAGAATCAAATCAATACTGTTTTTTTTTTTTATCATTTAGATATATCTTTTCATTCTATTAATAGATTATCTTTCAATATATATCAAAACAAGACACATTCACGTGCCAAAAAAAAAAAAGGTTATAAGAAGGAACTTCATATTTGTTTAATTTGGTAGCGTTCAGTTTTTTTTGGGGGTCACCATTTTTTTTTTTTTTTTTTTTTTAGAAAAAATAGTCAACACTGTCAACATCTAATAATAATAATAATAATAATAATAATAATAATAATAATAATATACGAGACAAGGTGTATTTATTGTGATTGTTATGAGATACAATTTAATTGCCTTTAATTATTTTAATAAAGAAGAGAATTGATCAAATTTATTGATCCACAGTTATAGAGAATTGTTAATTATATCGTCCACGGCTATTCATTGATTAAATTGGTGGTTGGAAGGGGTTGGGGGTGGGGGACAGGGGAAGGAGGGAGAAGGCAGTATTCTTGTTACTCTTGATTGAATAAGAAGAAAGTAAAGTTAGCTAGATCTAAATATATAATAGAGAGGGATTATTTTTTTTTTTGCTTGATATGAGTTGAGTGAGTTGAGTGAGTGAGTAATTGATTGTTAAAAAGTGAAGTGAATTGAAGTGAAGTGTGGTTTTTGGTGGTGGTAGTAGTAAGTAGTAATAGTAGTAGTAGTAAGTAGTAAAGTTTATTACTAAATTGCTGCGAAAAAAAAAAAAAAAAAAAAAAGAAAGAACAGAAATGCTTGTTAAATGAATTGACTAAATACCATAATATCTAATTCAAGACAGTTTTAGAAAAAGAATATTTATTGATAATGTTAATAATTTTACAAATAAACTAAAATAAAATAAGATAAGATAGATTAAAATGATTAATCAAGAATCATCTTATGGTTATGGTTATGGGTTATGTAAGGCCTAGAGTAAAAATAAATTAAATTAAATTGGGTGGGAGAAAAGAGAAAAGAGAAAGACAGCAAAGAAATAATAGACGCGTGAGTATGTGAGTGTGTGTGTGTGAGTGTGAGTTGTGTGAGGGGAGAAGAAGAAGAAGAAGAAATAAAGTTTGTTAGTTAATTATTATTTATTATCAATAAACTTTACACCATCTTTCTTTCTTTCTTTCTTTCTTTCTTCTTACTCCACTTTTTTCATTTCTTCATTTCTTCAATTGTTTAATAATAACTTCAATCTTTGAATTATTTAATTTATTTTAATCTCCTTTCCTTCCTTTTCTTCCTTTTCTTCTTATATTAAATATCAATTCCATTATACTTTCAACTTCATTGATTCCTTCCCTTTTCTCTTACTTAAATAAATTATGATCACACGATATGAAACGAATCAATAGTCAATCTCAATTATTATATTATTACTACAACAACAACAATACTGTCAACAACAACAACAACAGTTCTGCTACTACTACTACTACTACTAATCCTACTACTAATACTACTAATCCTACTAATCCTACTACTACTACATTATATTTATCTTCTTCTATCACTTCATCCAATATAATTATGAAAAAATCTCGAACAAATGAATTTATTAATAAATTACCATCTAATTATATTCCTATTAATCATGCTTTAATTATACCTTCAAATATATTACAATTATTACAATCATTACAATCATTACAATCATTACAATCATTAACTTTTTTTAAAAATAATTACTATGATGGTGATAATAATAATAATAATAATTGTTATTTTCAATTTATATTTTTTTTAGGAGCTCAAGGTAAAGAATTCATTCCAACAATTAAAAATCAATTCCTATTCAATAACAACAACAATATATCAATTATATTCATCACCTCAAATTATACTACTAGTGATAGTGTTGATGTTGGTTGTACAAATGATCAATGTAAACAATTGATGGAATTTTTCAAAATTAAAGATCCAATGGGAGGTGGATTATATCCTTTAGATTATTTAATTATAATTCATGAAAATAAAGTTCATTGTAAATTACCCATCAAATTTAATACCATTAATAATACTATTAATAATCATTTCAATCATTTCAAAATTGGAAAGATGATATCAGGTTTATATTTTAAATTTGCTATTAATTTAAATGAATTACCTTTATTAATAGATGAATATATTAATTACACACCAAAAAAAGAAAAAGAAAAAGAAAAAGAAAAAGAAAAACACCAATACTAACATCAACTCCAATACCAATATCAATACCAACAAAATGTATATAGATATCCATAAGTACTTATTTATTCATTCATTGATTCATTCATTCATTCTAGTAGGGCCAATTTTTCTTGTTCAAGTAATTTATATTGATTTTTTTGATATTCAATTTCTTGATTAATTTTATTAATATATATCTCTAATCTATTTAATTCATTAATTTCATCAGGTCGAATAAATTCTTGATCTCTTTTATTAAAATTCAGTAATTTATAAGGAATTAAATTAATTGGTTTTAAAGTTAATAATTCAAATGTTTTCTCTGTTGGTTCATTAAATACTAATTCATCATATAATACCAGATGTACTACCATATCTTTTTCTTTTTCTTCTCCTACTCCATTACCAGTACTATTACCAGTACTATTACCATTATTCCCTCCCACATTATTTACTTCTTCTTCTTCTTGTTGTTGTTGTTGTATTTGTAACATTTGTTGTTGTTGTAACATTTGCTGAGGATTATAGGGATGTAATTTTAATGAATGAAATATTTGAAAATTTTTTTCATTTATACCTAATTCAATATTTGATTTAAAATGAATTTTTATAATAATTTCAAATTCCCCCCAACCAGTTTCTGTAATTTGATAAGGTGGTGATTCTAATGTTCTAATTGGATTATCATAAGTTTCATGTAATTTAAAAGTGATTTTTTTAATTATTGAAGTTAAATCAATATCTTCTAATAATGGTTTAAAAAAAACTGTCCATTCATGAGTATGTTCTGGTGGTATTGGTGTTGTTCTAGTTGTTGATGATTTTCTTTTTTCAGGAGTTAATTTAATAGCATGATTTCCATATAATATAGGTAATGATATTGATACAAATTTTATTCTTCTTGAATTAATTGACATTAATAATAAAAAAAAGGGGATTGGATTATTAGAGAAAGGAAGAAGAAGAAGAAGAAGAAGAAGAAGAAAAAAAAGAAGAAGAATTAGTTGTTGTTGTGGATGAATAGAATAGAATTTTTCTTTTGTCTTTTCTTTTGTCTTCTTCAATATATATTTAGTCCTTATATACAGGTATATAACTATGTCACACAGCCTAGTAATTAAGCTTAAGTGAACATCGCACTAACCAATGTAATTGAAATAACCTCAACTTGTTCGTCTTTTACCTTATGTCCCGAATACACTTTATTGCTCAGATATGAGCTATCTCAACCTTTGGTTGATTTACCACTTTTGTTTCCTTGATTTCTCTTCACAAATCTCTTTTTGTTAACTATACTTTTTCTTCTATTAATTAATCCTATATAACTAGTATATATAATATAAAATATAAATTACTTCTATCCACTATTTATATTGTCAATCTCTTAAGAAACAAGGAAATAGATCAGATGTGTAAACATTATTTCCGTCTTTACTTGTATTAATTTCCTTTTATCCATTTTATGTAATTAGTTCTTTATATCGTAAATAATATAACTTAAGGATAAGTTACTATATTATTTAACTGTCACATTCAGTGGACTGTCTGAGCGACATTCCTTGTATGTTGATCTGACTGTGTGACATAACTATAAACATATGAGGTGGTTACAATAATTTATTTAATTAAAATTCAAGATGGGAAAACCTTTTTAAGGCCATTTGCATGGAAAGAAAAACTCATAATGAGTGTTCTCTTAAAAACCATCGTGTATAATGTTTAGTGTTGACAGCGCTTGCAATCACTGTATAGGTAATTTTCGTATAAAATCTAGCTGTCTTGTTGTTATGGCTAAACAAGTATATTTGTTGCACCGTCCACATCTTGCCTCTCCCCCCATGATTGAAAATTGATGAACTTCCTTTCGTCGTTTCACCTCTTGAACCACTTCGTTAATGTACTCGTTTAAAGTAATTAATTCCTTCTTATTTAGATGTTGGTTTCCAATAATAAATTGTTTGAAGTTGTCAGATTATTTGGAATCATCATTGGTTGATGGATGATTTCCTAAACTAGACCACCCAGCTAACGGCAGCCCTTGAAAATCCCCACGAAGGATTCTCTTGAGACTGCCGAGGCGGATGATCACCTCTCTCAGCAAAATTAAAACCATTACTACCGTTCGTAGTCATAATAATATTTTTTTTTTTTTTAGTTTCATCATCAAGTTAGGTATATATATATATATAGATCTTCCCCTAGACCTTGAACGTGTTTTTGGAAAATCCCATCACCACCACCATTATCACCACTTCAGTGGATTGATTAATCAAAATTCAAATGTATATTATTATTCAATCAATCAATTAAAAGAGTTGTTTTTGTTGTTGCTGTTGTAGTAGTTTTATTTTTTTATTTGTTCGTCCCTTTCCAGTTCTCCAGTTGTCCAGTTTTCGTTCTGTTTTAACAAGGAGAGCAAACAGTGTTGTTATATTTTTTATATACATTTTATATTATACCAAAAAAATAAAAAATTTCATCATTTAAACTTAACTATCTACTTATAATCTCTAATCCTTTAATTAACATTTTCATAATTTCTTGAGTCAGTTTATTTTTTTGTTCAATTTGATAATAATTTTGTCCTGCCAAATAAAATCCAATATTATCTTTTTTAATTTTCGATTTTAATGATTTATAACCATAATAAGCATATCCATAAGATGGTAATTCTTCACTACTATAATTATTACTATTGTTGATTAAATTATTTATGAAATCTGTTTTTATTGCTCGAGCAAATTTCCCTGATACTGAATCAATCATAATTGTTGGTTTACGATAATGAAAATTTTTCATGATATTTTGATTGAAAAATTTATGATTAATTGATTCAGGTGTAGCTAAAAATATTGTCCCCATTTGAATTGAATCAGCTCCTAATGATAAATAATAATTTATAGTTTTAGTATCCATTATACCTCCAGTAGGTATAAGATATGGTCTTTGTTGTCGTGGTTGATTATTAGATATAATATTTCGGTCTAAATATTGTTTCAGTTGAATAAATAATGAATAAGTTGATAATTTTTCATCAAATTGATTATTCTTGATTAAAAAATTGCCTCGATGACCACCAGCTTCATAACCTTGTAAAATAATCCCATCAATATTAATATTATTGTCAGTTAAATAAATGGTTTCTTCTAATGATGTACTAGTTATAAATATCATAATTCCATGACTTTGAAGTTTTTCAATAGTTTTTTCATTTGGTATACCAAAATGGAAACTAATAATTTTAGGTTTTAATTGTTGTAAATATTTTATTAATTGATTATATTGATGTTTATAATTTTCATTATTTTCAATTTCTTTAAATGATATATTCCCATTAATAAATTGAATTTCATCTAATAATTTACCATTATAATTGTCATTAGAATCTTCATCATTATCATTATCTTCATCATTGCTATTATTATTACTATTAAAAATAGTTTGTTTATATAATTGTTTCCAATTATTAATTTGTGATTGAGTTGGTTCATTTTCAATTTCATGACAAAAAAAATTCAAATTAACCACCAAATTATCATCATCCCTATTATTTCTGTGGTTGACTAATTTTTGTTTATATTGATTAATTAAATTATCTAATTTTTCAATAGAATCAAATTTTCGGAAATCAATTGATGATAATGGAATAGATCCTAATCCACCATTATTAGTAACAGCAATTGCCATATCAATTGTTGATACACCAGCCATTGGAGATAAAAAAATTGGATAATCAATACCTAATTTAGTTACAAGTTTTAATCGAGATGTCATTGGAATAATATTAATTAGTATCAAAGAAAAGTAATAATAATAATAATAATAATAATAATAATAATAATAATAATAATAATAGTTGTTGTTGTTGTTGTTGTTGTTGTTGTTGAATATATAAATTTACATATAGAAAAGGAAGAGAAAGAGAAAGAGAAAGAGAAAGAAGTAGATTGAATATTTGATGAAGTAATTTGTCATGAGTAATATGCCCGTGGGGAGGAAGGAAACATTTAAGGGCACGGAGATAATTATTAAAGCCATCCCTTTTTTTTTCGCATTTTCCTATTTGAGAATTTTGATGTGTTTTTCTTTCTTTCTTTCGTTCTTTCTACAAAAACTTGGATGAAGGTGAAGTTCTTTCAGAATATAAGGTAAAGTAATATTGTTAAAACAATACTTAATGATTAACTATATATATTTGTACTTGTAATAATTATATTGATTTAAGAATAAAGATAAAAAGGGGAGGAAGGGAGATGGGAGATGGGAGATGATGATAATATAACTTTACAATTCCAACAACAACAGAAACAACAGAAACAACCAAAATATTAATATAATTGGTCAAGAGGGAGTATCTGTTAACACATTTTAAAGTGGTGGTGGTGCAATATATGTAGGTAGGTAAGATCATCTGAAGTTCCTTTTTATATCCTTTTTAGAACGTGAATGTGTCATGTTTTGATATTTACAAAGATAATCGATTAACTGATGAAAGATATATCTAAATGATAATATATAATATATATATATATATAAATGTAGAGGGAAAGGGGTAAGGGTAAGGGTAAGGCTTTATATATAGTGTAAGACTTTGAGTTGATAACTTTGTAACCAAATCTAAACACATAATATAATATAATTTGTAATATTGAAGATATATTAACACATTTTAAAGAAAAGGCTATTAATTATGACGAAATATGTAGGATCATCATATCGTCGTCTAATATATATATATATAAAGGTTGATGATGTATGTCAATAAAGTATGTTCTTGAATTATTGTAATATTATATATTTCCCAAGTATAAGTTATATTCAATGACTTGAATTGGTAGAGATTATTCAAGTTTTCCTTTACCTTACTTTTGATAATTCTAATTCTAATTCTTTTTTTTTTGTGCCGGGTAAAAAAAACGCTTAGTCTCATAATCTTCTTTCTTTCTTTTTTTTTGTTTGGAGTGGAAGGAATATTTGTGTAGATGTAGAAAATTTTTTTTCCTTTCGATCATTATTATTGAGAACAACCACTAGCACAACTATCTAGTTATTAACAATGTCATTTGTTAAAGGTTTATTTAGTCATACTAGGAAATCAATAGATTTGACATCTAATCCACTTAATTCAACTATTCAAATTCGTACTGCTAAAAAAAGAGTTTCTGGTTCAAGAACCAATAATAAAGATTCAGCCGGTAGAAGATTAGGACCCAAAAAAAATGAAGGACATTTTGTTAATCCTGGACAAATCATTATGAGACAAAGAGGTAGTAAAATTCATCCTGGTGATAATGTAAAAATTGGAATTGATCATACTATTTTCGCTATTGAACCAGGTTATGTAAGATATTATTTTGATCCTTTCCATCCATTAAGAAAATATGTTGGAGTTTCTTTGAAAAAAAATTTAAAATTACCTCGACCACATTTTGAACCTAGATTAAGAAGATTTGGATATATTGAAATTATTGATCCTATTGAAGCAAAAATTGAAGAATCAAATCAATCTAGAAAAGAAAAATTGGCTCAACCAGAATTAAATAAATTAAAAGAAGCAAAATTAATTTCAAAAAATGAATTTATTGAATCTACTAAAAAAAATTTAATTGAAGAATTTGATTTTAATCTGGATCCGGAATTATCATCATCAAAGAAATTGCAAGATGCAAGTGAAAGATTATATAATATTTATCAGTTACGTGGTAATGGTCAACTGTTATCAGAAGCAAGAATTCAAACTACTTTCAACACTATTTATGATTTGAAATTACAAATTAAAAGAAGTAAGATCAATAATGATGATAATGATGATAATGATGATTCTTTATCAAATTTGATTAATGAAACTAAAGAATTTATAACCAAAATAGATTCAATGGTTGGAGTTGAACCTAATGGAAAAATTTACAAGAATTTAACTAAACAAGAACAATCAAATTTACAACAAGAAATAATTTCAAAATTAATTACTCTTTATCAAGATAAAGCCCTTGAAAAAAATTATAGAATTGAAGTTGAGAAACTTATTAATACTCCAGGAGTATTTGAACCATTACAAAAACAAGAACTTGTTGATAAATATTTACCAGAAATATTACCAATGGATTATCCAGGATCAATTATTGAAATTGATACTATTGATTCTAAAAAATTACCTAAAAATATTATTACTCAACGTATATTTGATGAAACAACTAGAAAAGTTAAACTTATAGGAAGACCAAAAGAAGCTTTTGCTTCAACATAATGTGTAAGTATATATTATAAGACATTATTAAAATACTTGTAAATAGTATAAACAATATATATATATATATATTAAAAGTAAATCACTACTAGTTGTTGTTGTTGTTGTGGAAGAAGGACTCGCAAATACTCATCCTCTTCTTCTTCTTCTTCTTCTTGTTAGTAGTAATATTGAAAACAAATTTTGTGAACAACGAAAAAAAAAAAAAAAAAAAAAAAAAAACTTTTCAATTAAAGAAAAAGAAGAAAAAAAATTTGTTGTAGTTGTTTTGATTGTTGTTGTTTATCCCTCTTCCCCCTTTTTCTTCATCAAACCAATTTCCATTAAGACAATTCCTCCACCACCACCACAACCACAACCACAACCTATACTACCATGGCTATAGAATTACCATTTGAAATTCCTAAAGATAATCCAATATATCTTAATATTCAAAAATTTATTATTACTTATCAAAAATTAATTGATCAATCAGTTCCATTTACTTTACGTAGATGGATTGGATTTGGAATTTTATTAAGTTTATTTTTATTAAGAATTTTTTTAACTCAAGGTTGGTATATAATTTGTTATGCTTTAGGAATTTATTTATTAAATTTATTTTTAGCATTTTTAACTCCAAAATTTGATCCTTCATTAGAACAAGAATTGAAAAATGAATCAATTGAAGAAGGACTTGATCAAGAAGATCCAACAACACCAGTAGAAGATGATGATGATGATGAATTTAGACCATTTATAAGAAGATTACCTGAATTTAAATTTTGGTATAATGCAATTAGAGCTACTATAATTGCATTAATATTGACATTTTTCAATATTTTTGATATCCCAGTATTTTGGCCAATACTTTTAATGTATTTTATTATATTATTTACTTTAACAATGAGAAGACAAATACAGCATATGATTAAATATAAATATCTTCCATTTGATTTGGGTAAAACTAAATACAGAAGTACTTGATAGAACGATATAATTGATCCCTCCTTCCTTCCTTCCTTCCTTCCTCCCACCATAAGACCCCTTTGTTAAACAAATAATTAGATTAAGAGAAGTAGGAAAGAGTTCAATTGTTTAAAATGGAAATCTCAAGCTTTTTTTTGTGTATGTGTATGTGTCTATATTTATATGTATATATATATATATGGCTTTTATTTTTAAATAACTTGTTACATTATAATAAAACAATCCCTAATTTGTAAATTAAATACTTACATCTTTTTATCCATGGTTAAATCGGACCACATAAACAACGTATAATATAATATAATATAATTGAAATCAAATTAGGGGTCGTGGTAAATTACACAATTTACTTTCGTAATGAATGGAAAACTCTCAACTGAACAATTAATTTTCCAACTCAACCGAAACGGAGAGAAAATAAAATCCCCCCAACAACAACAACAATTTATAGCACCGCCCATATCTATCTATCTATCTACATATCTATCTATCTAATTAAATACACAACATCAACCACCTTGCCTAAATTTTTATTGAATATTTCCCCCCCTACCTTTTTTCCTCAATGAGTCGTGCTGAAGTTGATTTACAAACAAGTGTTAAAAAAGCTTGTAATGGTGATGAAGTACCACCGAAAAGAAAACATGTTAGAGCTTGTATTGTTTATACTTGGGATCATAAAAATTCTCGAGCCTTTTGGAATGCTGTTAAAATTCAACCATTACAAAGTAATGAAGTTCAATTATTTAAAGCACTTATTATGATTCATAAAGTTTTACAAGAAGGACATCCAAACACTTTAAAAGATGGATTTAGAAATCGGGATTTTATTGCTTCTTTAGCTACAGTTTTCCCTAGTCATGGAAGTGCTTATGGTAGATTAATTAATCAATATGATAAATATATTCTTCAAAAATTAGATTTCCATCGTAATAATCCTGGATTTAATGGAACATTTGAATATGAAGAATATATATCATTAAGAGCCGTTAATGATCCTAATGAAGGTTATGAAGCATTATTACAATTAATGGATCTTCAAGATCTGATTAATGATTTACAAAAACTTATTTTTGCCACAATTAATCAAAGTCATAGTAATTTATGTAAAGTTAGTGCTTTGGTACCATTAATTGCTGAATCTTATGGAATTTATAAATTTTGTATTTCTATGCTTAGAGCCATGTATCAACAATTAGGAGAAGATGATGCATTGAGTGGATTAGTTGAACGATTTGTTTCTCAACATTTTATGCTTAGAGATTTTTATACTGATTGTCATGCCATTAAATTTTTAACTAGTTTGATTACTATCCCTAGATTACCTAATAGTGCTCCAAATTTGAAAATCACTGATGATGGTCAACCAATTTCTATTTCTAGACCTCGTTCTGTTAGTACAACTGATACTAATAATACTCCACAATTGTTGTCTTCACAACCTACATCAACAATGGCTCCTCCTCCTCCTCCTCCTGCAGTTGATCAATTAGTAGGTCAACAAACTGGATATTTGTATCAACAACAACAAGAACAAGAAAGAATCCAACAACAATTGGAATTACAACGTCAACAACAAATTCAACAACAACAAGAACAACAAAGATTATTTGAACAACAACAACGAGATCAAGAAGCAAGATTTATACAAGAACAACAAGCTCTTCAAATGCAACAAACTCAACAACAACAACAACAACAACAACAACATGTTGGAAGAGTTTCTGAATTGGAACATGATTTATTAATGTTTAA